>NC_056744.1:1777884568-1778022068 GCF_019279795.1 Protopterus annectens | reverse complement strand
CTCACTGTGGTCACGTGGGTTTCTTCCTGGCGCTCTGTTTCCTCCCACATTCCAAAGACATGAAGTAGGTGGATTGGACACTCTAAATAGGCCATAGGTGAGAGTGCATGTATGAGTGATTGGCATGAATGAACTACTGTGGCAGTGCTAGCCACCCGGTGGTGTAAACCTAGGCTCGAGATGATTGTCACTGCTGAAGTGACACCCCAACCCCATGTGCAAAATGGGAAAAGGGGTTGAGGATGGATGGATACATGGATGGATGAATAGGATGGGGAGAGAGAGGTCAGGACCATGATAGGGACAGGCTCTGTATTAGCCCAGTAGGGGCAGATAAGGTTAGAGCTGGGTTGGAAAGGTGCATCAAAATGGTAATATCTGTGAACTACAAAAGAATGTGAAAGGGCATCATAGAAGGAGAACTGGAGATAAGTATTTAGACAGAAGAAAACAATGGACAGAAGATGCCACAAGACTAATTAAAAAAAATATGATTTAGATTATGGCACTGATATATTCCTATGCAATGAAGGGTCTGTTTAGGAAGCAGAAGAAACTACAAGTCATGATTCAGAACAGGAGGGTAGGCAATGCTGATACCACATAAACATGGAACATAGATTGACAAGAGGAGATGGGGTGCAGAGATTCATAGAGTTGTAAGATAAGAGATAAATACCAGGCAATCAGGCTGAGATCATTACAGGCCAAAAGAAAACTCCTATTCCAAAGATCCCTCTAACCCCAAGGAGGGCAAGACAAGATGGACTGGGAAAAATTTTGAGACTGCCCATTCAATTTCCTAGGTTTACTTGGAACGTGTAAAGGGTGCTCCTCTGCTTCACATGTAGTAGAAGTTTGTTCCAGAGGTGAGGGATACATTTGGATATGAATCAATCACACCAACATGTCTTATTTATCTGCTTATGAAGACTTATAGGTTCATAGGTAGGTACTAGGCTATCTGCCCAAGGGCATTTATAAGCCTAGCCAGAGTGTGTCGGCTTTCGCCACCTCATTGATTAATTAACTGATCCTCTGTCAAGCCGAGCCAATGAAGTGATCCCAAGGGTGTATTTTCTGTTACCCATCCACTTGTCAAGGTTTCTCTTGAAGACTGTTAGTGAGGGGCTCTGCCTGATGTAATTTGGAATTTTGTTCCAAAGCATGGTGAGTCTCTGTGACAGGAATCTATCCCTCCAACATGTTCCATTTATTGTTGTGGTGAGGTTTAGCTCACTAGAGCGTGTGGCTCACAGTGACTTGGATTTCTTTAGATGGAGCATGTTCATCAATTCTGAGTTGGACATGGCTTTATAAGTCAGGCAGAGATCACCTGAGTAAGTGATATGCCACTGAGTACAGCCGGAGTTTTTTCAGTCGGGCTGCATAGGACATATATTTGAGACCAGTAATCCTCTTGGTGAGGTACTTTTGTGGTCTTTCCAGCTGTTGGAAGTGTTTTGTGAGGTACATCCCAAATGGGGTATTGTACTCTATGATGGGTCTAATGAGTGATGAGGAGAGGGACACTATAACCTCTTTATTTCTAGATGCAAACCCTTTAGTAATTAGATGGGCCACATAGAAGGATTTCCTAACTACTTTGGCAATATGATTGTCAAAGGAGAGATTACTATCTACCTGGGTCCCCAGATCTCTTATTACCTCTTCTGTATTAAGGGGTTCCTTTAACCATTTCAGCTTCTGCGACTTACCTTGCTAATTCACTGTTTGGGAAAATATCACTGAACAAAGGCATGGGTTCAATTCCCATGAGGCTTATCTACCATTTGCCCTGACCTAGGGAGATAAAATCTTGGATTTGTTCCTTACCAATATGGAGAAGCTTTCTGTGGTAATTTTAAATTCCTCCCTGGTTAAATCAGAGCACAAATCACTCACATTCACCTTAAGACTGAAGCCTGCAACATCTTTCAATACCTCAGTATTCAGAGTTTATGCCAAGGCTAATCTACTAAAGCTGGGTAATGACTTGACTAAATTCTAACTTCCCTTCCATCTTGACAACTCTGCTGTTTATATTGAATCCTTTAATGCCAAATTATATGAACATATAAGTAGTTGTATAGAGGCATTTGGCCCCACATAAGTAAATACAACACCAAATATGAAATAAATCTCATATGGTGGAACCCTAATATAAACAGGCTCTATAGAAAAAAAAACTCATTGCACTCAAAAATAAATTTTACTCTCAATATCCCAAGAACACTCTTGCTAAGTTTAACAAGGAACTCTAAACCTTGATTAAATCAGCTAAAGCCAGATATGAGATAAATTAACTACACAGGTGAAGGATAACCACAAAGCTGTCTTTAACTATGTAAGAAATCTCAGAATCAATGCCCAGCACTGCACAGAACTAAAAGTAAATGATATCACAGACTTGGACCCAAAGGACATAATAGATGATATCACAGACTCAAAGCCTGAGGACACAGCAAGTGATATGATAGACTCAAAACCTGAGGATGTAGTGAATATCACAGAGTCTGACCCAGGGGACATAGTAAATGATATCACACACTCAGACCCAGAGGATACAGTAAATTATATCACAGATTCCGACCCAGAGGACATAGTAAATGATATCACACCCTTGGACCCAGAGGACATAGTAAATGATATCACAGACTCAAACCCAGAGAACGTAGTAAGTAATATCACAGACTCAGACCCTGAGGACATAGTAAATGATACCACAGACTCAAACCCTGAGGAAATAGTAAATGAAATCACAGCCTCAAACCCTGAGGACATAGTAAATTATATCACAGACTCAGACCCAGAGGACATAGTAAATGATAGCACAGACTCAAAACCTGAGGACATAGTAAATGATATCACAGACTCAAACCCTGAGGACATAGTAAATGATATCACAGACTCGGACCCAGAGGACATAGTAAATGATAGCACAGACTCAGACCCAGAGGACATAGTAAATGATATCACAGACTCAAATCCTGAGGACATAGTAAATGATATCACAGACTCAAACCCTGAGGACATAGTAAATGATATCACAGACTCAAACCCAGAGGACATAGTAAATGATAGCACAGACTCAGACCCAGAGGACATAGTAAATGATATCACAGACTTAGACCCAGAGGACATAGTAAATGATATCACAGACTCAAACCCTGAGGACATAGTAAATGATATCACAGACCCAGACCCAGAGGACATAGTAAATGATAGCACAGACTCAGACCCAGAGGACATAGTAAATGATATCACAGAGTCAAACCCTGAGGACATAGTAAATGATATCACAGACTCAAACCCAGAGGACATAGTAAATGATATCACAGACATGAACCCTGAGGACACAGTAAATGATATCACAGACTCAAACCCAGAGGTCATAGCTAATCTACTAGCAGATAAATTAACTTCAAACTTTATCTTCCTCACTCCCCCGATATTCTCAGACCACATACCTGCATCTACACCCTGCTCAAATTTCCCAAAAGCAAGTGCGCAAGGTGCTAGCCAAGGCCAGGAACCCTACTTCAATGGGGCCAGATAACATACCAGGATGCCCACTGGTCAGCTTGAAATATTTCAGTTCAGGCTCCCTATAGATGAAATTCAGTATCAGCTTCCAAACAGGCTTTTTGCTTAATGAATGGAGAACAGTAGCAGTCATCCATCTGCACATATGTGGGGTATCAATGGACCCAAGAAATTATAGACCCATGACCCTGACCATCCTCATCTGTAAGGGAATGGAATTAATAAATCAGGACACAAATAACCTACAAACTCTTAATCCAAGCCAATTTGGATTCATAAATGGCAGACCCCACATACTTAACCTGGTCAAATGGGTAATAACTTGACTAAATTCTAACATCCCTTCCATCTTGACAACTCTGCTGTTTATATGGAATCCTTTAATGCCAAATTATATGAACATATAAGTAGTTGTATAGAAGCATTTGGCCCCACAGAAGTAAATACAACACAAAATATAAAATAAATCTCATATGGTGGAACCCTAATATAAACAGGCTCTATAGAAAAAAAAAACTCATTGCACTCAAAAATAAATTTTACTCTCAATATCCCAAGAACACTCTTGCTAAGTTTAACAAGGAACTCTAAACCTTGATTAAATCAGCTAAAGCCAGATATGAGATAAATTAACTACACAGGTGAAGGATAACCACAAAGCTGTCTTTAACTTTGTAAGAAATCTCAGAATCAATGCCCAGCACTGCACAGAACTAAAAGTAAATGATATCACAGACTCAGACCCAAAGGACATATTAAATGATATCACAGACTCAAAGCCTGAGGACACAGCAAGTGATATCATAGACTCGAACCCTGAGGATGTAATGAATATCACAGACTCTGACCCAGGGGACATAGTAAATGATATCACAGACTCTGATCCAAAAGACATAATAAATGATATCACAGACTTGAACCCTGAGAACATAGTAAATGATATCAAAGACTCGAACCCTGAGGACATAGTGAATGATATCACAGACTCAGACCCAGAGAACATAGTAAATGATATCACAGACTCGGACTCAGAGGACATAGTAAATGATATCACAGACTCAAACCCTGAGGACATAGTGAATGATATCACACACTCAGACCCAGAGGATACAGTAAATGATATCACAGACTCTGACCCAGAGGACATAGTAAATGATATCACAGACTCTGACGCAGAGGACATAGCAAATGATAGCACCGACTCAGACCCAGAGGACATAGTAAATGATATCACAGACTCGAACCCAGAGGACATAGTAAATTATATCACAGACTAAACCTTGAGGACATAGTAAATGATATCACAGACTCTGACCCAGAGAACATAGTAAATGATATCACAGACTTGAACCCAGAGAATGTAGTAAGTAATATCACAGACACAAACCCAGAGGACATAGTAAATGATATCACAGACTCAAACCCTGAGGACATAGTAAATGATATCACAGACTCAAACCCTGAGGACATAATAAATGATATCACAGACTTGGACCCAGATGACATAGTAAATGATAGCACAGACTCAGACATAGTAAATGATATCACAGACTCAGACACAGAGGACATAGTAAATGATATCACAGACTCAAACCCTGAGGACATAGTAAATGATATCACAGACTCAGACCCAGAGGACATAGTAAATGATAGCACAGACTCGGACCCAGAGGACATAGTAAATTATATCACAGACTCAAACCCTGAGGACATAGTAAATGATATCACAGACTCAAACCCAGAGGACATAGTAAATGATATCACAGATTCGAACCCTGAGGACATAGTAAATAATATCACAGACTTGAACCCAGAGATCATAGCTAATCTACTAGCAGATAAATTTACTTCAAACTTTATCTTCCTCTCTCCCCCGATATTCTCAGACCACATACCTGCATCTACATCCTGCTCAAATTTCCCAAAAGCAAGTGCGCAAGGTGCTAGCCAAGGCCAGGAACCCTACTTCCATGGGGCCAGATAACATACCAGGATGCCCACTGGTCAGCCTGAAATATTTCAATTCAGGCTCCCTATAGATGAAATTCAGTATCAGCTTCCAAACAGGCTTTTTGCTTAATGAATGGAAAACAGTAACAGTCATCCATCTGCACATACGTGGGATATCAATGGACACAAGAAATTATAGACCCATGATCCTGACCATCCTCATCTGTAAGGCCATGGAATTAATAAATCAGGACACAAATAACTTACAAACTCTTGATCCAAGCCAATTTGGATTCATAAATGGCAGATCCCACATACTTAACCTGGTCAACTTCTTCAAGGTTAATGAAGCAACGAATTAAGGCAGATCAGTACACACAG
This sequence comes from Protopterus annectens, assembly GCF_019279795.1. Taxonomy (NCBI): domain Eukaryota; kingdom Metazoa; phylum Chordata; order Ceratodontiformes; family Protopteridae; genus Protopterus; species Protopterus annectens. The sequence continues at coordinate 1,778,016,191 of NC_056744.1, read as the reverse complement.
CATATCTAGACCTGCCAAAGGACCTTTAGTATCACCCCACATTCAGCTACCATATATAAACTCTCCCAGCTAAATGTAAATCTCTATGTAACTCATTAAAAAACAAACTGGCTCAAAAACATAACCCAGGAAATTAGAGTGAGTGGCTCTACCTCATCCAAAAGACATATTAATACTGATGTACCCCAGGGTCCAGTCCTTGGGACACTCCTCTTTGTCATTTACTTCTCAGAGTTCAAAGCAAATGTTAAAGAGTTTATGGCTGAACAAGTTTGCAGATGACTGTAAACTTGGTGCCATCATAAACATCCCAGGGGACACTATAAATAACTGATGTAAAAACCATGGACTAAAACCAAATGCCAAGAAATATATAACCATATACTTCAGCAGGAATGGCCTTCATTTTAACTATCCCATTGACAAAATAACACTGAAAGTTGATCTCGTAGCCAGAAATTTAGGAACCTATATCAACAAAGAACTTTCCTTTGATCACCGCATAGCCACTATTATAAGGAAGTCCTTTCTTATTGTACAGTTTATATTTGAAGGTGGCCAACACATGGTTCAGCAAGAGAGACAGTAATGTGATCACATACAAGAGTGGGCAATATGCAACTTGGGTAAACTTCCTCCTAGTAAGGAAAGGCACTGGGGCAGAATCAGTGATTGCAATGTCATCTGCAGTTAAACATTTGGCGTACAGCATAAACCACTGGCTGCCACAATGATCTGAAAGCAGTGGTCAGAGAAGGCTCTAAAGTCAAAAGACACTAGACTGAAGACATGGAAGTTGACTGGAGAGAAAAGCACAAGTTCAAGGAGTTACTCAGGGCTCTAGCATCTCAAGATGAAAAGGAAATAGGTGAAGTTGAAGAAAAGTGGCAGCACCTCAAAACAGCATGTGTGAGGACCATAGACCAGATATGTGGCCGAGCTAGGTGTGGAAATAAGTTCAAATGTTGGTAGTGGAATGCAGAAGTCCGGAAAGTCATCAAAAGAAAGGAGTACAGGACAAAAGTGGGACAGAAAAGCCTGAGCAGACTAAAAAGTACTACTGGATGGCTAATAAGGAGGCTAAGAGAAGAGTTCAATAGCAAAGAACAAAGCAACAGAGGCACGATACCAGCATTAGGGATGCCAGCAGCAACCTGCGCACCTGTCCACAGGAAATCAACACCTTCTGAATGTAGTAAATCCCACAGGAGCTGTACGGCCCCAGACACAACCTACTAGGAGAGAAGAAGAAGATCCCACCCTAGAAGAAGTAATAACAGGAAAATGAAGTCAGGGAAAGCAGCAGGTTCAGACGAGGTCATAGCAGATATGGTAAAGATGCTGGGTGAGATCAGGAGGAAATGGCTCCTGAGGCTACTCATAGCAGTGTGGAGAGAAAGGTGTTTCCAAGATGACTGGAGAATAAGCATGCTAGTGCCAGTGCAAGAACAAAGGGGGCATCCACAACTGTGGGCAGTACAGAGGCATCAAACTCCTGTCACATTGCATGAAAGTTCTAGAGAGGGGGATTGATAAATGGATGTGAAGAGTAGTAGAATGTAAGATGGGAGATGAGCAGTTTGGATTCAGGTCAGGATGCAGCACAACTGACCCAATGGTTGCAGTGAGACAGATAGTTTAGAAGAAGCTAGAGATAAGGAAAGAGTCCAAATGGGCATTCCTAGACTTGGAGAAAGCATATGACAATGTCCCAAGAAAGCTGACCTGGGCAGTACTGTGGTGGTTCAAAGTCCCCAAAACAATGGTAGAATTAGTGCAGGCTATGTACAGGGAACCTAGTGACTCTAGTACAAACAGTGTTTGGTCTCAAGGAGGGGTTCCCAGTGGAGTGGGTGTACATCTGGGTTCAACTCTGAGCCCACTGCTATTCATACTGGTGATGGACTACATCAAACAGATTGGAAGGGACAGATCAGCAAAGTTATTGTATGCAGAGGATGTGGAATTACAGGCAGACTCTGAGCAAGAACATCAGCAAAGGATAGGGGAATGGAATGCAAAACTGAAGGCATATGGTATGAAATTGAGTACAGACAAGACAGTTGTAATAACAGCAAATGGGGGAAATCAGAAGAAGCTGAGAATTGAGATAGAAGGGAAAATAGTGGAGCAGGTTAACAGATTTGAGTATCTGGGAGGGATGGTTGAGGAGAATGGAAGTCTGAATGAGGAGGTCAAAGCTAGAATCAAAGGGCTGCAGCTAATTGGCACAGTTGAAGTCCCCCAGTAGAAAGGTATTGGGTTTAATAGGAATATCAGCTAATGCGTTAAGATAACTACCATGCTCACAAGGGGACACGGAGCGTGTTCTATAGCTAGCTATGAAGAGGTAATTAATCTTGTTTATGATGATTTGGAATTCTAGGAGTTCAAATGTAGTGTTCCAAGGAATCTGCCATGAGGCAATGATATCCTTGACAAATATCGATACTCCGTACATTTCCAGAAGGTATGACTGTATGATGGGCACTATATCCAGACACCTGGGTATAGCTTGTTTAAGGATGACAGGAAAGAAAGAGACAGATGGAGTGGAGTAGCAATATACATAAAGGAGGGCATCGGATACAAGGTCGCATATGAGGAGAAACACCATACCAGGGAGGTGCAAGGGAGCAGGCAGGGCTGGATATGAGGTTAAGTGGCTTTGCAGTTAAGATGGAGGAAAGTGTGATGTTGTGGTAAGAATATGAGAGAAGATGTGGAGATGGGACAAGGTGCAGGATGAAGCAGACATGGGATGGGAAGCTATATAGATGAAGTATGCAACATGAGAAAAAGAGTGGGAGATGCAGGGCAGAAATGAGGCAAGAAGCAGAAAAAGGGAAAGTACAGTTAAGTTAAGGAAGGAAGGAAGAGAGGAGTTCTCAAGTCAGGGAACCAGGTAAGGATGGGAGAGAGAAAGCCCAGCCAGAGTAAAGGTGAAAGTAAAAGAATAAGTTACAGTACAGAAGGGGTGAAAATGCTTGACCTGGAGAGGGCAGATTGAGTGTTAGTTATGTTGGATTCTATAGCAAAGAGGACAGGGTGAGTCATGGGGAGTGGGCCTTTGTGAAGTAATAACAGACGAAAGGCTGACAGTTATAGGGCAGATCAAGCAGTGACAAGGGGTGTTCCATATGATAGGTTGTGCCCCATTATAACAGTCCACGTTAGCCCAAAGAGTATTAGAAAGGACCACAGAAGAACTGACGACACTAAATCCAAGAAAGACTGAGACAATATCATCAACAGGGTCTTGGTGACACTAAATCTAAAAAGGACTGTAACAATATCACAAGCAGAGACTTCTCTCATCTCAAACGCTTTTACAAGATTTCACATCTCATTGTTTCACCCGCCAAGTCAGCTATTGCTATAAATCTGCTTCTACCCAGAATCATATATGGTCCACCCCTGCTATCCTTACACTCTTCCTACAATGCAAACAAGATTCAAATTACAGAAAATAACGTTTTTAGCACAAAAAATACAGTTTTTAGATTTAACCTCTTGGCAGATTCTTGAACATAGTGCTGTAACCTTAATAGGGATCTCAACTGGTTACTATTAACGGGCTGCCTATCTATTAATTGTCTGCGCCACACTCCAAAAAATTCTAACAGTTGGCTACTGTCCACCACTAAGAAATAAATTACCATTTGAGGAACAAACTTAATCTCTAAGAAGCAGTCCTAATAATGATATTACACTCGTCAGACCACCTTTCGAAAGAATAATAGGAGGAAGCGCATTCTCTCAACTAGGCCCAGCCGCCTGGAACCAGTTATCTGTTAAAATCAAAGCAGTATCCAGCCTAAAAGACTTCAAAACAACACTTAAAATATCTCATGAATGAATCCAGCTGCAAGTGCTTTACAGGTAATGGATAAGTACCTCACAGTGAAATGCACATTCATTTCACAAATGATAATTCAGTATTACTTTATGGTTAATTCTATAACAGCTATGCCTAACTGTATACACTTCTTTTGTTGAATAATTACGTCTTAACTCCATCTGCAGAAATTGCTTAATTCTCTTTGTGCAGTTTTGCAGATGTGCCAGATTACTCTGTGCATTTGTGTGGTGTTTTTGTTCATCTAATTGTATATATATGTCATGTTTATCCACTTCTCTGTTCAGTGTGCTATATTACTCAGCCTTTTCAGCTCATCTAATTGTATATATGTTCTATTCTAAGGAGCCCAGTTCATGGCTGAAAAGGGTCAACAGAACATTCCACTCACCCAGTCAACAAATAGTAACTAAATAAATAAATAATGAAAAGAACAAAGGTATAGAATAACGGGGCATCAGAGACATCTAGGGTGAAAGAGGAGAAGCAGCGATACATTGGGGCAGGTTACATCTCAGCCCCTGTCTGAAAGAGGTGTTGAAGTAGGGAGTACAACGGTCCCCCCAGAACAGTGTTGCCTTCAATATGAGATGGACTGGGATGCATTGGGAATGACAGAAAAGGAACAGAGCACATTACGAGAAGAGAAAAGAAGAGAAGTGAGTTTCTAGTCACTGTGCAAGGAACTGGGCAAAAACATGGCAGTGATACAGGAAGTAACAAAAGAAGGCGATTTAAGTATAGGAGCTGTAATGGAGGCTTACATAAAAAATGCACAAGAATGTGGGATGGTGTTTCCAGGCTTTGGAACCTACAGGACTGATATTAGGAAAATGATGAGTGTGTAACACTGTATGAAATGTAGTTTATTTATAGGTTCATAAGAGGTTACTAGGCTAATGGCCCTAGGGCCTTTAGAAGTCTAGCCATGTCATATACATGTTCCTTAATTGACCTTGGTTATATGGTTGCTATTTGCAGAGTGAGTCTATGATCAGCACCGACTGCCCCTGTCCATGACAGACACAGGTGCCACCCTCCAGAGTGAATTTGTGGTCTCCCATCCAATTGTCTAGGTTATGCTTGAATAGGGTTATTGAGGAGTTCTGCTTCATGTGAACTGGGAGTTTATTCCAGAGGAGCGGCAATCTCTGGGAGATATAGCTGTCTAGCATGTTCTGTTAATGTCACAGGCTAGGTTGAGATTCCTGGAGCGAGTGACTCTCGTCCCATTTGATTTGCGGATGTGCAGCATTTCCATTAGGGCAGGGTCAGGGACTGCTCTGTAAGCCAGGCACAAGTCACATCTCAGCAGCCTATATGATACAGAGTACAGTGACAGGACTTTTATTTTCGCCATGTAGGTTTTGTTTTGGAAGCCCTGAATTTTCTTGGTGAGAAATCTCTGTGGTCTCTCCAGGTGCTGCAGGTGTCTGCTGAAGTACATGCAAAAGGGAGCGTTGTACTCTGTTAGTGATCTGATGAGGGTCGAGTACAGAGGAGTTATAACATCCTTAGTCTTGGATGCAATGCTCTTACTTATGAGATGCTAAACATAGAAGGCTTTCCTTATCACTGTGGAAACATGGTGATCGAAGTTTAGATTGCTATCAAACTGTGTTCCCAAATCTTGCACCACTTGGTTTGAGCTTAGGGGGTGCTGTCAATATAATTTTCAGGATCTTCCTCTTTGCCAAAGGCACCAATCATTTGTCTATGTTAGCCCCTTTGGTAATATGTTAACATTGTTTGGGGACTCAGCGATTGCACCCAGTTTGCAATCCTCAGTGAACTTGATAAGCCATAGGCTATCTACTTTTGCCTGGACTTGAGAGAAATAAATTACAAACAGTAGAGGGCCCAGCACAGATCCTTGTGGTACACCACTGGTAACTGGTCTACTGATAGAGATGGAATCCCCAATTTTGACAGTATGCATTCTGTAAGTGAACCAGTTGGCTATCCATCTAATTATGTATGTGTTAATCCCCAGTTGGGAAAGTTTCTGAATGATACCTGAGGTGGGGGGGGGGGTTTGTTTCAAAAGCCTTGGCTAAGTCAAGATAGGCAGTATGTACTGTTTTGCCTTCATCAGGGCTTTGATGACTTTCTCAAAGAAGTTGACCAGGTTCAGTAAGCATGATCTACCCTTAACAGATTCAAACTCGGTCAGGACAAGAGTTTGAAGGTCACCTATGTCCTTGTTGATAAGGTCCATAATGATTCTTTTCATGGCCTTGCAGATAAGGCTAGTTAGACTTATGGGTCTATAGTTTCCAGGGTTAGTTGATGGACCCCCTTTGTGCAAGGGGATTACTGTTGCTTTTCTCCACTCTGCTGGAACAAAGCCAGTGATCAGGCTGAGGTTAAAGAGAGTGCCAAGTTGTTCCACTAGGTCTTGTTTTAGACTGTTTAGTAAGCATCCCGGGACGTTATCTGGTCCCATAGAGGCCATGTTTTTGGCCTTGGGGAGTGCGATTATGACCTGCTCTTTGGAGATACTAGGTAGAGGACTGGTATCGGGTATACTTTGTAGTATGTCTGGTGAGGACAGGCGGGTGGAGTTTGCACCAAATCTGTTAGCTAGCATGTTGGCAATTTCCTTAGGTTCTGTATGAGAGGTACCATGCACTGTACGTTCGGCACATAGTTGGGCATTCCTTTTTAGATTTCAGACCTAGCTAATGAACGCCTTATGATTATTTTTTGCTAAGGATACTAATTTATCTTCATAACTAGGGTTAGAGGACTTTACAAGATATCTGATTTGCTTGTTCAAGCGGTGGATGGTGTTCTTCTTCTGCTGAGTAACTTCTCTCTTGTTCTTAGACATCAGTTTCTTCCTTTTGTTATATAACGTATTTATACTTGAGGTCTACCAGGGTAGCTTGTTTTTTTGGGAGGACCTGGTTTTGGTCCAGTCAGGTACAGCTGAGTCTATATAGTTGTTTAGGTGGTCATACAAGGCATTTGAGTACTCCTCTGTATAGGAGTCATTGTTGGCTGTGTTATCAGGGCGTTTGAAACTTTTTATGTCATCGCCTAGTAGGCTTTGTTTGCTTTGAATAAATCTTAGTTTTTTTTTCTTTTTTGCTCCTGTAGGGGTATAAGGTCTGATCATTACTTCAAATGAGGCAGATTTATGGTCTGACCTTACAAGGGAAGGCAACACACAGGGGGTAATGCAGTGAACTCCCATGTTCATGAGTACTACGTCTAGGACATTTGATCCCCTTGTAGGGGTTCAGACTAGCTGTTCCAGGACATTTGTAATGACAAAGTCCAGGAAGCTCAAGGCTAGCATGTTTGCGCTCGTGTATGTCGCCCAATCGATGAAAGGGTAGATGAAATAATCCATGGCCAAAGTGTTTGACTATATTGTAAGTGACTCTAGTAAGTCCAGGTAGGCTGTATGCTTCTCCTGGTTCATGGTGGGGGACCTGTAGCTAGCGATGATATGGTGGGGTGTTTTACCTATAGTTAGTTGGACCTGCAGTAGCTCAAGAGAGTCATATTGTTTAACCAGTCTTAAGGTGTATTTGCCTTTAATGAAGATGAATGTACCTCCACCTTTGGTTCTTTCACACTTATTTTGGAGTCTGAATGGGAGAAAGTCATTACAGCCTTGCATGGCTGGCATGCTGTCTGTGGCCTTGAATCCTTGAACCATGTCTCAATGACTGCACAGATCTCAGCATCGTCCAAAATGAGGAGTGCTTCCAGGGAGGGCAGTTTCCTGTTTAGGCTTCTAGCATTAAGCGGCATAACCTTGAGTTTGTTTCTGGATTTTTTTTTACATTGGAAATTCTGTTGTTTTGACATTGCCTAAAAAAGGCACTATGGGGGAGGTAAACATCTTCACCAGTATCTGAAAGCCTATAGGTCTAAAGGACTACTATGGCCAGGAACTTTAAAACAACATATTTTTATTTTACACTGATGTTCTACACAATTCTAATGCCCCTGCAGTACTTACTACAATACTACAGAACTACAGGGACATTAGAGTACTGTAAGTATTTAGTAACATTAGAGTATGTCCCTGTAGTACTTACTACAATACTACAGAACTACAGGGACATTAGAGTACTGTAAGTATTTAGTAACATTAGAGTATGTCCCTGTAGTACTTACTACAATACTACAGAACTACAGGGACATTAGAGTACTGTAAGTATTTAGTAACATTAGAGTATGTCCCTGTAGTACTTACTACAATACTACAGAACTACAGGGACATTAGAGTACTGTAAGTATTTAGTAACATTAGAGTATGTCCCTGTAGTACTTACTACAATACTACAGAACTACAGGGACATTAGAGTACTGTAAGTATTTAGTATCATTAGAGTATGTCCCTGTAGTACTTACTACAATACTACAGAACTACAGGGACATTAGAGTACTGTAAGTATTTAGTAAAATTAGAGTATGTCCCTGTAGTTATGTTTCTTAACCTGCGTAAGATGAGCAGCCATACTGACATGATTCTGTTTTTCATCTAAGCTTTCACTGGTAGACTCTGTGTTTCCAGAAAATTACACTTTTTGAGCATTCTTTTCCTTCTGGTATCTCCATCTATTCAGTAGAAATGGCAATACTCAGAATTATGGCTGACTTTTAGAATATCTGAAAGAAATGTCAATTTTTCCAGTGACCCTTTCTGGTTTGTGTTCTATGCCATCTTTTAAATACACTGTAATGAGTCATTTCTTCTTCAATTACAAACAGTGATTTCATTTTTATTTTTTAAAGGCTAAGAAATTGACAACTATGCCGCATCCTCCCTTATTACAGTACCTCTGTCAATCAGTGGTATTAACCTTATTGACATTATATTATCAGCTGCTCTAGCTTCTGTGACAAATACCAGATTGTAACAGACCTGTACCTCCTCAGACACTCTGCAGCGTTATGGCCACAGCAGAAAGAAAAGAATGCAAGGCTACAGATACCTTGCTGTGAAGGCTTTTCCTGGGTCAAAAGTCTTACATGTGATGGTAATACAAGATGTAAGATGCGAAGTAAACTTTAGAGAGATAAACTCCTAAAGAAAATGTCATGAGGTTTCATGAAAATCCACCGATGAAGCCAAATAGCACAGAAATGCCATACGCAGGCAGAAGTAATCATGCCATGCTTTATTTGTTTGTGGCAAAGCATGGACCATTTTGTAGGAAAGGACACACTTTCTTGGTTAAAGACAGGTGTTTTTGGTTTAACTGACCCTTAACTAAGAATTCTTTTTCACAGAAAATGCTTAGATTAAAGCCTTCAAGTTAAGGCAGCACTCCAGCAATAATGTTTATAAATAAAGACAATTTTCTCTAAGGGAGAGCCATCTTCCTGATTCATAAGGAGACCCCAGCATCCTCACTTTAAAATAATCAGTGTCATAATTACAGCACCTCAAACAAGGGATACTAGGGCCTTATCCAAAGGGCAGTGTGACAGCTGAGGCCACATGATGATCAATTAATGAATCTGATCTTAATGAATCAAAAGTTTCTTCTGTTTTTTTTTGTTTTGTTTTTTTTCTTTGCTCTTAGCCACATCTCTTGCTTCTTTCTTACTTTCTTTCATTCTTTCTTTTAGCCTTTTCTAGTCTTTTTATCCCATCTACCATTCCTTTCCAAACTGCTTCCTTAATTACTCCTCAATTTAATAACAATTGCTTGATGTTAGTCTTAGACAACAAATAAAATATTGCCCAACAGAACACGAAGAATGTAAGAACCAAGGATGGAAAAGGAAGGAGCAAATTAATGTCCACTAGCCACCTATGAAAAACGAAAAGTGAAGGGAAATAAAAGGAAAAGCTGGTAGACATACTCAGTATACAAATTCCCCTAAATGATTTGGTGCAGCTCTTTAACTGCAAGTGCAGACTGCACCTTTAGAACCCAACTCATCCAACAGATTGAGAACAAAACGTTTGATTAATAATCTTTGTCCAGGCAATTAGTCCCATTCCTTATGTAGGAAGCTTTGTCCCTTGCACCACCTTCTTGAAAATTATTCTAAATCATTAGAATTTAGGGGTAAGAACCAATACCCTTTCACTCCCCTCCTCCTTTTGCGAATTCAACTTGTAAAAGTGCAGTTGCTTTCTGAGTGATATAGGTTCATAGGTGGTTGTTAGGCTACTTACCCGAAGGTCTTTATAAGCCTAGCCATGTGTGCCCAATATAATACTAGAGAAACCCAATATAAAGGATCTTGCCTAAACTCAAGATCTTACAACTATCAATGGGAACCTTTATCAACCTATCACAAACATAGATAAATTTCACATAAGTTTCATTATTACATATAACTAGGACCATGGTACTTTGAAGTGGATTTTGAATAAAAATTGGTCTATCCTGAGGGAAGATATTTCTATTAGGAACAAAGTAGGGGACCAACCAGTGGTAGTGTTCCTTAGGGGGTCTATTTTAAGGACCTACTGGAAGAGGGAAAAATGGCCGCCACTTTCAGGTAACTCTTTTACAGTTATGGACATTGGATATAAATTTCATGACAAATTTAATTGTGAAGCCAAAGGAGTGGTCTCTATTGCCTTATGTAGTGACTACCCATGTTTTTATGTAGACAGGACAGAAGGTAGATTGAGAGAACACATTGATGAACAGGAATATCATCATCATCTCCTTTCGACTTATCCGAGTTAGGGGTCACCACAGAGGAACAACAGTCTGCAGAACAATTGGCAGTGGAGTTTTACGGTGTTGAGTTGCCAGCCCATTACCCAACCTTCCACAGAAGGCACATACACACACACACACACACACACACACTCACACCTAGGACCAATTTAGAGTGTCCAATCCACCTATAGCATGTTTTGGGATCTGGGAGAAAACCAGACCACCTGGAGGAAACCTACATGACCACAGGGAGGACATGCAGGCTCCACACAGAAGGTACCACAGCTGAGAATCGAACCGGAGAACCTCTTGCTGTGAGGCGGCAACACTAACCATTGCACCACCATTTATGAACATGAATATGTTGTTGTTGTTGTGTCTTTCGGCTTTTCCCGGTTAGGGGTCGCCACAGCGGAACTCCGGTCCGCTAATGATTGGTAGTTGATTTTTACGTGCTGAGTTACTAGCCCTGATGCACAACCTTCAACGAAGGTACGCCCATTCACGCATGTCTCCACACAGAAGACGCTCTAGCTAAGAATCGAACCGGACAGCATCTTACTTTGAGGTGACAACGCTACCGCAGCACCACCACCGCGGGTATTTATGAACATGAATATAATATTAGAAAAATAAACTTGAATAATGCTTTAGCTAAGCACATCCATGATTTTCCAGAGCATCAGTTTAAATACATGGCAGCTGATAGGATAATTGACAACTCCCATGGTGGGCAATGGACATTGTCAAAGGAAAGAACTGACATGGCAGATCTTATTGAATGCACGTTGATGGCCTGGTATTAATAATGTTTGTATGATTAACTGCCTCCATAATTAAAAGCATGGGCCAGATAAAGTACCCCATTTTTATATGGTTCATGAAATGTGAGGTAGTATGGATATAGGTTTTAAATATTTTATATAGGCTAAATAGTATTGCAGTAGTGATTGTTTTAAAGGTTTAAAAAAAAAAAAAAAATATATATATATATATATATATATATATATATATATATATATGCGTGTGTGTGTATATTTATTTTTAGATTTTTTTCTAGAATATTTATATATATATATATATATATATATATATATATATATATATATATATATTTTTTTTTTTTTTTTTTTTCTTTTAAACATGTTTTAATTATTTATTTGCCTATCAGGGTCAGAAGTGTAGCACTACCAAACAGTTTTTTTTTTTTATAGTATGGAAGGACGGTGGTTTTAAACACTGCATTTTTTATACCATGGTGGACTTCCAAAGATCTTTTCTGTTTTGTGTTCATTTTTCCTTTTTATCTATTTGGAGGGTTTTATATCTATTTTGTCTTGTATTTAACAGACTGAAAATGTTTTATTTAGACTGAACGTATAGGTTTTGGTTTGGGTTGGATTAAAGAGAAACGTGGGTATTGTCTACATGAACCAATTGCGATTAATATGATGGTATTTAAATGTAAACCTGTCTAACAATTTATATCTGAAGAAGTTCTCAATTTAGGTGGATTAAAGTGCTTATGGTTTTTAATTTGTTAATAAAATCATCCTATTTTAATATTCTATACTGGTAGCATAATTAGTGAACTCCGGCACCATAACGTTATCTTTTTTTGGTAGACTTGAGATCTTAGTTAGCAATGACTGCTCATATCTAGGAGGGTCATAGGTGAAATCCCCAGCAGGAATTTATGGTTTCCAATCTAGTGATCTAGGCTAAGCTTAAACAAGGTCATAAAGGGCCATTGTTTGATATGAGCTGGTAGCCTATTCCAGAGGAGTGGCAACCTCTGAGAGACATAGCTGTCTCTCCAGCAGGTTCTATTTATGTTGCAGGCCAGGTTAGGGTCTGTGTAGTGGGTGACCCTTGTCCCATTTCATTTGCAGATGTGTAGCACTTCCGTAAGGTTTGGATCCGAGATTGCTCTGTAGGCCAGGCACAAGTGTCCTCTAAGTAGTCTGTATGCTACTGAGTACAGTGACAGTGACTTCAGTCTGTCAGTGTATGTCATGTGCTGGAGACCCTGAATTTTCTTGATTAGAAATCTTTGATGTCTCTCAAGTTGCTGCAGGTACCTGGTAAGGTACATACCAAAAGGAGTATTGTACTCAATTACTGACCTGATGATGGTTGAGTATAAGGGTGTTATGACCACTTTCGCTCTTGAGGCAATGCCTTCGCTAATGAGGTGTGTGACGTAGAATGCTTTCCTTACCACAGCAGACACATGGTGGTCAAAGTTTAGACTACAGTCAACTTGCGTTCCCAAGTCTCTCACTAATGATTTGCTACTTAGGGTATTATTGTTTATATATTAGTCTGCAGGGATATCGTTTTTACCGAAGGGGATAATAATGCATTTTTTTGCACTGAGCTTGAGTCCATGGCCTTGGCACCAATCACTGATTTGTGCAAGTCCGTCTTGAAGTATATTGACATAATTTGGGGATTCAGTGATGACACCTAATTTGCAGTTGTCAACAAACGTAGTCAGACACAGCCCCTCTGTTTTGGTCTGAACTTCTGAGAAGTATATTCCAAACAATAGGGGACCCAGGACTGACCCCTGTGGAACCCCACTGATGACAGGTTTGCTGGTGGAGGTAAAGTCCCCAAGTATGATTGAATGTGATCTCTCAGTGAGCCAGTTAACAACCTACCTGATGACATAAGGGTTAATGTTCAACTGGAAGAGTTTATCAATGATGCCCGAATGTCGGATTGTGTGAAAGGCCTTGGCTTACTCAGTGTAGGCTGTATGCACAGATTTGCCTTTGTCTATGGCTCTGGTGACATTTTCAAAGAAGTCCACCAGGTTTAACAGGCATGACCTGCCTCTGACAAAACCAAACTGTGTTGGCTCAAGGGTTTCGAGATTACCTATATCCTTATTTATAAGGTCCACGATGATTCGTTCCATGGCTTTACAGATAAGGCTGGTCAAGCCTATGGGTCTGTAGTTCCCAGGGTCTGTTGGTGTACCCGCTTTATGAAGGGAAATGACGGTTGTTGTTTTCCTTTCAGCAGGGACAAAACCAGTACTCAGGCTGTGGTTGAATAGAGTACCTAATGGAGTTGCTAACACAAGTTTTAGAACATTTAAAACGCAACCTAGGATGTCATCCTGTACCATAGAGACTGTATTTTTTGCCTCAGAGACAGCATTAATGACTTGCTGTTTGGAGGTGCAAGGTGGGGGAGATGTAGAGGAATATTTGGAGGGAACAGAGGGGTGAAAGTTTTGCCAAACCTCTCAGCTAATAGGTTAGCTATTTTCACACAATCAGAGTGTGTATGTGTGTGTGTGTGTGTGTGTGTGTGTGTGTGTGTGTGTGTGTGTGTGTGTGTGTGTGTGTGTGTGTGTGTGTGTGAATGACGCCATCCACAGCTAGTTCAGCACACGTCTGGGCCGTACCTTTTAGGTTACAGATATAGCTGAAGAATGCCTTATCTATGTTTGTCAGTTTTTTTACGATGTTGCCCTTAGAGGATTTTACAAGTTGTCTTATTTGTTTGTTTGTTCAAAATGAAGAGGGTGTTCTTCCAGTGCTGGGACCTCTCTTTTTTATTCTTAGACAGCAACTTCTTCCTCTTGTTGTATAACTTATTAATGCTAGATGTCCACCAGGGAGGCTTGTTTTTTCTTCAGCCTTTTGTTTTCATTCTATCAGGTACAGCTGTGTCAATACATTTGTGTACATGTTTATACAGGGCATTTATGTATACCTTAGTATAGTTGTCGATACCATCTGTGGAAAGAGGAGCTTGGAAATTATTTATGACATCCCTTAGAATGGTACAGTTAGCTTTGGTGAAATTCTTTAGTCTGATTTCAGCTAAGAGGGGTTCAGGTATTATAGCAACCTCAAATGTGACTGATTTGTGATCAGATTTAACCAGTGAGGGTCCTATACTTGTGGTGATGCTACAGTCACCCATGTTGGTGAGGACTAGGTCAAGAATATTTGAGCCCCTTGTGAGGTTGCATACTATTTGTTCCAAGGAAATGGTGTTAACAAATTTCAGGAACCTTTGTGTGAGCATGTTGGTACTCCTATAAGTTTCCCAGTTGATGGAGTGATTGTAATTTGATTGACTCAAGTATGTCCTAATAAACAGAGTGGGTATCTTCACAGGATCATAGGAGGTTACTAGGCTATCGCCCAGGAGGTAATTTCAAGCCTAGCCATTTCATTCCAATGTAATATGGTAGATACTCTAGTCAGTACCCAGGATTGTATTTAATAATGACTGCCCATATCCTGGAGGGTTGTGGGTGAAATGAGCATTGTAAGCCTAGCTAATAACCTGAGGTCAGAATCAAACCCTGTACCTTATGTCTATGAGGTGAAGACCTTAAACATTATGCCAAACCTACTCTTTGTTCTTGGTTCATTGAAGGGGGCCTATAGCTAATGACCTGAAGGGGGATCTTTCTGTGACACAGCTGACCCAGGACTTATTAGCAATCTGAGCCTGGAGGAGCAATCAGGGAAGGGTAAAAATGAGCAACCATTGCTGGCTCACCCATCACTACATATGTGATGCAGCAAGGCTTGTTGCTGTACTGACCCCTAGTGGCATGTGGGTATCATTGCAGGAGATGTCAGCAGCAACTGTTCTGAGGCAGCAGGCAGGCATGCCAAGCAGCGCATGCAGTAGCCAGACTGAGCACGTATAGGAATTATTATATTTGAGACTGGTATTGTGGCTGCCTCTAGTAGCTGCCATGGGGATGTAGTGGTTAGGGTACAATACAAACGCCTCATGGCTGCCTGGATGATGCCCCATTTCCTCCAAATGGGATTTCTGCCTCATTATACATTGAGAAGAATGAATGTGAAGAAACAGTCTTGTCTCTCAGAAAGAGAATGAATGGGTTAAAAAGATGAAGGAAGGGACAACTAACTGCCGCGGGGGATGAAAAGTGATATAAAAACATAAAATAGCGACTCACATTTTTGGAAAATGAATGTCAACAAAAATTGATTCACACCAAATGTGGTAAGGAAAGAAAGATCAGTTAATCAAGATGAAGTTAAAGATATGGAGAGGGCAGAAGAAGGTGGTGGAGTTGGAGCCTTTGTTACCCATGACGTACTGGAGTATACCAATATCATCTGTCCATGCTCAAGATGTAATGGTGGATACAGCAAACTAGGATGGTTTCACTCAGAAGGTGGAGGAAGAGCATGTGAAAAAGAGACTTCTGGACTTGGTTTCATGCAAAGCATAGGAGGGAGAGGGGGTAGAAATATCAGCTCCAATGTAAATCAATGACCATAGGACAGTATGGTTAGTAGAAATATCAGCTCCAAGGAAAATCAATGACCGTAGCACAGTATGGTTAGTATAAATATCAGCTCCAAGGTAAATCAATGACCATAGCACAGTATGGTTAGTATAAATATCAGCTCCAAGGTAAATCAATGACCATAGCACAGTATGGTTACTATAAATATCAGCTCCAAGGTAAATCAATGACCACAGCACAGTATGGTTAGTATAAATATCAGCTCCAAGGTAAATCAATGACCATAACGCAGTATGTTTGACAATCATGGAAGGAAAGATGGGAACAGGTACTATAACAAAGGTGTGGGAGCAACGAGAAGAAAATTGTGAAACATATCTTACATAGTAAGGATAGGACTGAGAGAGTGAAAAAGGAACATGGCAGTAATTTGGTTATGGGGAATAGTTAATAAGGCCATTTGGAAAAGAACTGAAAATAGGCTAAAAGAACAGAAAAGTCCAAAAGAAAAAAAGAACTTTAAATGTGGCAAACAGCGAAGTGAAAATTAGGACTATATAATAAGAAAACAAAGAAAGGGGAATATTCAAAGAACAGTCAGGAAGATGGTGGCTTGGGTTTAATCAATATAATTTAATAGTGCTGTATCTCCAGAGAATTATGCCTGCAATAAAAGACAAGCTGATGGTAAGACTCCAGGAAAGGGGGCAGGACAGGAAATGACTTTGGGATATAAGGTATATGAGACTGAACTGCTAGGGGCAGTATTTAAAGACAATAGGTAAAGTCAACAGAACTGTTTGGGATATCTGATTAGGAATGGCCTCCTGGCATGGTAAAGTATTGCTTGCCTTTTTCAAGGACTGGTAAGGTCCCAGCCAGATTAAATTTTCTATTTCAGAAGACCCATCAGAGAGAAGAACAGTTCATATTTTTCCCAGTAGTATAAATATCACACACAGGCTGTAAACACACGCTGCAGGAAGAAAAACCGTTTGTAGCCAATCCATTAAACCAGCTTTAATCCTTAGGCAAAATCTCACAATCAACCCAGTAAGCATATAAGCGCTTTCGTTTTAAAACTTTTAAAACTTCATCAGATACAATATGGAATAGTTGTCAAGCCATTTAAATAAACATCAGTCATATGACTTTTCAAAATTCCAAAATTTAAAGTAATATACCCTTACATAACACGTCCCTCTGTTACTTCTTCTCAGTATATCACCTCAGATTTCCCCTGAAAAGAGGCGACTAGCCTAGAGGGACTAACCCAGTCAAGAAAGGATAAAAAAAAAGACAACACGTATAAAGGAAGGTTATGAGGCATGGTGCACTGTGGAAATCAAGAAAGAGAGAGAGGTGACGTAGGTTTGCTCCATGCTGTACTTACAGAGGAGTTTGAAGAGCATAATAATGAGGAAGGACAGATAAGGCAAGAGCTGTTACAATCAACAGGTGACATGGGCCCAGTTTCAGCACAGGCATTAGGAAGTGCTTCTTTGCTGAAAATGGAGTAGCCACCTGGGATGGCTTAACAGACTGTAGGCAAAAATCCACAGATGCAGTGAAGAGAGCATGGGATAACGGAAAGAGTGAAGGAAGGGATAACAGAAAGGGTGAAGGAAGGGATAACAGGGAAAGGGTGAAGGAAGGGATAACGGAAAGGGTGAAGGAAGGGATAACGGAAAGTGCGAAGGAAGGGATAACGGAAAGGGTGAAGGAAGGGATAACGGAAAGTGCGAAGGAAGGGATAACGGAAAGGGTGAAGGAAGGGATAACGGAAAGGGTGAAGGAAGGGATAACAGGGAAAGGGTGAAGGAAGGGATAATGGAAAGGGTGAAGGAAGGGATAACGGAAAGAGTGAAGGAAGGGATAATGGAAAGGGTGAAGGAAGGGATAACAGGGAAAGGGTGAAGGAAGGGATAATGGAAAGGGTGAAGGAAGGGATAACGGAAAGGGTGAAGGAAGGGATAACGGAAAGTGCGAAGGAAGGGATAACGGAAAGGGTGAAGGAAGGGATAACAGGGAAAGGGTGAAGGAAGGGATAACGGAAAGAGTGAAGGAAGGGATAACGGAAAGTGTGAAGGAAGGGATAACGGAAAGGGTGAAGGAAGGGATAACAGGGAAAGGGTGAAGGAAGGGATAACAGGGAAAGGGTGAAGGAAGGGATAACGGAAAGTGCGAAGGAAGGGATAACGGAAAGGGTGAAGGAAGGGATAACGGAAAGGGTGAAGGAAGGGATAACGGAAAGTGCGAAGGAAGGGATAACGGAAAGGGTGAAGGAAGGGATAATGGAAAGGGTGAAGGAAGGGATAACTTAAAGTGCAAAGGAAGGGATAACGGAAAGGGTGAAGGAAGGGATAACGGAAAGTGTGAAGGAAGGGATAACGGAAAGGGTGAAGGAAGGGATAACAGGGAAAGGGTGAAGGAAGGGATAACGGAAAGAGTGAAGGAAGGGATAACGGAAAGTGCGAAGGAAGGGATAACGGAAAGGGTGAAGGAAGGGATAACAGGGAAAGGGTGAAGGAAGGGATAACAGGGAAAGAGTGAAGGAAGGGATAACGGAAAGTGTGAAGGAAGGGATAACGGAAAGGGTGAAGGAAGGGATAACAGGGAAAGGGTGAAGGAAGGGATAATGGAAAGTGTGAAGGAAGGGATAATGGAAAGGGTGAAGGAAGGGATAATGGAAAGGGTGAAGGAAGGGATAACGGAAAGGGTGAAGGAAGGGATAACAGGGAAAGTGTGAAGGAAGGGATAATGGAAAGGGTGAAGGAAGGGATAACGGAAAGGGTGAAGGAAGGGATAACAGGGAAAGTGTGAAGGAAGGGATAACGGAAAGGGTGAAGGAAGAGAGAATGAGTTGCTGTAGGAAGTTAACTAGAACAGATGGGCAAAACTAACGGACAGTCATGAATCCCACTGCCAGCAAAAATGTATGTGGTCTGGTCTAGTAAATAATTTCAGTCACAACCCAGGCCAGAAACCCAATAACAAAAACTTTACAGCAACCTACATTGTGAAGACAACCAGTAAGATCAAAGAAATAGAAAACATGGTTGTAAAAATGCACAAAGAATAAGCATTACAAATGAAATAATCAGAAACCTTAATGAGCAAAAAGAGCAACTTCCGGAATATACAGAAAAGCAAGTTATAAACCCTAGAAATGTCTATGTTTATACACTAAAATGAAAACAATACACTGTAAGGCAGAGCCACATAATGATGTTCAGTCACTATCTTTATGTCATGTTAGAGGAATATGAACAAAATAATTAACACATAAATAAAATAAAAAAAAAGAAAGCCAAAAGTGTATACATTTCCACAGTGATATGGAATCCTTACAGCATAAGGCAGAGCTGTAATACAGCTATTTCTTCTATAACAAGGAGTCCACAAAAAAGAGCTATATTACTAAGCATTTTCACTGTAACATTTCAATACATGTTCTGTAGAAAGTGCTTTGTGAGTTGTTTCCCCTAAATAAGGGATTATGTTCATTCTTTATTATCAATACCTTGCTCCAGTCATTTAAAACTACTCTGAAACGCTTCCTAGCCAAATATGCTCAACCCCAGGATAACTATATCCCTTAACAATGAACAAGCACCAGTTCATACCTGATACCTCCTTACTAAACTATATCTGTAACTATAAACAAGTACCTGTTCATACCTCACACCTCCTTATTAAACTATATCCCTAAATATGAACAAGTACATGTTCATACCTCACACCTCCTTACTAAACTATATCCCTAAATATGAACAAGTACCTGTTCATACCTCACACCGCCTTACTAATCTATACCCATAAATATGAACAAGTACCTGCTCATACCTCACACCTCCTTATAAACTATATACTTAAATATGAACAAGTACCTGTTCATACCTCACACCTCCTTATTAAACAATATCCCTAATTATGAAAAAGAACCTGTTCATACATCACACTTCCTTACTAAACTATTTCCCTAAATATGAACAAGTACCTGTCCATACCTCACACCTCCTTACTAATCTATACCCATAAATATGAACAAGTACCTGCTCATACCTCACACCTCCTTATAAACTATATCCCTAAATATAAACAAGTACCTGTTCATACCTCACACCACCTTACTAAACTATATGCCTAAATATAAACAAGTACCTGCTCATACCTCACACCTCCTTACGAAACTATATCATTAAATATGAACAACTACCTGCCCATACCTCACACCTATTTACTAAACTAAATCCCTAAATATGAACAAGCACCTGTACATACCTCACACCTCCTTACTAAACTATATCCATAAATATGAACAAGTACCTGTTCATGCCTCACACCTCCTTACTAAACTGTATTCCTAAATATGTACAAGTACCTATTCATACCTCACACCTCATTACTAAACAATATCCCTAAATATGACCAAGTACCTGTTCATACCTCACACCTCCTTACTAAACTATATCCATAAATATGACCAAGTACCTGTTCACACTGCACACCTCCTTATTAAACTATATCCATAAGTATGAACCAGTAGCTGTTCATACCTAACATCTCCTTACTAAAATATATCCATAGGCATGAACCAGTTCCTGTTCAGACCTCACACCTTCTTACTAAACTATATCCCAAAATAAGAACAAGTACCTGCTCATACAGCTAACCTCATTATTAAACTATATCCCTAAATATGAACAAGTACCCATTCATACTGAAGACCTCCTTACTAAATGGTATCCCTAAATATGAGCAAGTACCTTTTCATACCTCACACCTCATTGATAAACTATATCCCTAAATATGAACAAGTACCTTTCCGTACATCACACCTCTTTACTAAACTATATTCCCTAAATATGAACAAGTACCTGTTCATTCCTCACACCTCCTTCCTAAACTATATCCCAAAATATGAAAAAAATACCTGCTCATACCTCACACTTCTTTACTAAACTATATCCCTAAATATGAACAAGTACCTGTTCATACCTCACACCTCCTTACAAAAACTGTATCCCTAAATATGAACAATTACCATTCATACAGCTCACCTCCGTACTAAACTATATCCCTAAATATGAAAAAACTACCTGCTCATACCTCACACCTCCTAAGTAAACTATATTCCTAAATATGAACGAGTACCTGTTCATACAGCTCACCTTCGTATTAAACTATATCCCTAAATATGAACAAGTAACTGTTAATACCGAAGACCTCCTTTCTAAACTATATCCCTAAATATGAACAAGTACTTTATCATACCTCACATCTCATTACTAAACTATATCCCTAAATATGAACAAGTACCTGTTCATACCTCACGCCTCCTTCCTAAACTATATCCCAAAATATGAAAAAACCACCTGCTCATACCTCACACCTCCTTACTAAACTATATTCCTAAATATGGACAAGTACCTGTTCATATAGCTCACCTTCTTATTAAACGATATCCCTAAATATGAACAAGTAACTGTTCATACCGAAGACCTCCTTTCTAAACTATATCACTAAATATGAACAAGTACCTGCTCATACCTCACACCTCCTTACTAAACTATATACTTAAATATGAACAAGTACCAGTTCATACCTCACACCTCCTTACTAAACAATATCCCTAAATATGAACCAATATCTGTAAATTCCTCACACCTCCTTACTAAACTATATCCTTAAATATGAACAAGTACCTGTTCATACCACACTCCTCCTTACTAAACTTTTTCCCTAAATATGAGCCAGTACTTGCTCATACCTCACACCTCCTTACTAAACTGTATCCTCAAATATGAACAAGTACCTGTTCATGCAGCTCACCTCCTTACAAAACTGTGTCCCTAAACATGAACAACTACCTATTTATACCTCACACCTCCTTACTAAACTGTATCCCTAAATATGAACAAGTATCTATTCATACCTTACACCTCCTTACTAAACAATATCCCTAAATATGAACAAGTACCTGTTCATACCTCCCACCTCCTTACTAAACTATACTGCTAAATATGACCAATTACCTGTTCATACCACACACCTCCTTAGTAAACAATATCCCTAAATATGAACTAGTATCTGTGCATAAAGCTCACCTCCTTACTAAACTGTGTCCCTAAATATGAACAGGTACTCATTTAAACCTCCTTACTAAACTGTATCACTAAATATGAACAACTACCTATTCGTACCTCACACCTCCTTATTAAACTATATCCCTATATATATAAACAAGTACCTGCTCATACCTCACACATTCTTACTAAATTGTATCCCAAAATATGAACAAGTATCTGTTCATACCTTACACCTCCTTACTAAACTGTATCCCTAAATATGAACAAGTACCTGCTCATATCTAACACCTCCTTACTAAACCTTATCCCTATATATGAACAAATACTTGTTCATACCTCACACCTCCTTACTAAAGTATATCTCTAAATATAAACAAGTACATGCTCATACCTGACACCTCCTTACTAAATTACATCCCTAAATATGAACCAGTACCTGTTCTCACCGCACACCTCCATACTAAACTATATCCCTAAATATGAACAAGTACCTATTCATACACCTCACCTCCTTATTAAACTGTGTCCCTAAATATGAATAAGTACCTGTTCATACTGCACACCTACTTAGGTTCATAGGTTCTTAGGTAGGTACTAGGCTATCTGCCCGAAGGCATTTATAAGCCTAGCCAAAATGTGTTGGCTTTCGCCACCCCCTTAGATTAGTTCCCTGTGCCTCTGTCCAGCAGAGATACTGAAGTGTTCCCTGGAGTAAACTTTCTGATTTACATCCACTCGTCAAAGTTTCTCTTGAAGAGTGCTAGTGAGGAGCTCAGCCTAATGTAGACTGGAATCTTGTTCAAAAGCATGGGAAGTCTCTGGGACAGGAATCTATCCCTCCAGCATGTCCTGTTTATTGCTGTGGTGAGGTTTAGATCTCTAGAGCATGTGGCTCGAAGGGATAAGGTTTCTTTAGGTAGAGCATGTCCATCAATTCTGGGTTTGACATGGCCTTGTATGTCAGGCAGAGATCATCTCTGAGCAGGCGGTATGAAACCGAGTACAGCTGGAGTTTCTTCAGTCCAGCTGCATAGGGCATCTGTTTGAGGCCAGTGATCCTTTTGGTGAAGTACTTCTGTGGTCTTTCCAGCTGTTGCAGGTGTCTTGTAAGGTACATCCCAAATGGGGGCACTGTACTCTATGATGGGTCTGATGAGTGATGAGTAGAGGGGCACAATGACCTCTTCTGATCTGGATGCAAACCCTTTTGTGATTAGGTAGGCTGCATAGAAGGATTTTCTAACCACTTTGGCAATGTGATTATCAGAAAAGAGATTGCTATCTACTTGGGTCCCCATATCCCTTATTATGTTTTCCAAATTTAGGGGACTACCACCTATGTGGTAGTTTGTGGGTACTTTGTTATTTCCAAAGGGAATAACTATGCACATTTTGGCATTTAGCTTGAGGCCATGATTTTGACACCAGGTATCTGTCTCAGTGAGACCCCTTTGGAGGATGTCTGTGTCAGCCGGTGAGCCAATTATAGCCCCTAGTTTGCAGTCTTCTGTGAACTTGGTCAGCCATAGTCCTCTTGTGCTTGTCTCTACCTCTGAGAAGTAAGTGCCGAACAGGAGGAGTCCTAAGACTGAGCCCTGGAGAACACCACTTGTAACTGGTTTAGAGTCAGACCTAGCTCCCACAACACTCACCATGTGGGTTCCCTCCGTGAGCCAATTGGAAAACAATCTTGTGACATAGGGGTTTATGTTCAGGCTGTTGAGCTTGTCTATAATACCAGAATGGGGAATGGTGTTGAACGCCTTTGCGAGGTCTAGGTGGGCTGTATGTACCACCTTTCCCTTGTCTATAGCCTTGGCAACTGTCTCAAAGAAGTCCACCAGGTTTAGGAGGCATGATCTGCCCTTAATAAAGTCAAACTGGGTAGGGTCCAGGGTTTTGAGGTTCCCAATGTCTCTGTTAATGAGTTCCATGATGATGTGCTCCATAGCCTTGCAGACCAAGCTAGTCAGGCTTATAGGGCAATAGTTCCCGGGGTCTGTTGTGGCTCCACCTTTGTGGAGCGGAATAACCGTTGCTGTGCTCCACTCTATCCATACTTTACTGCTTCTTACAAATTGTATCCTTAAATAAGAACCAGTACCTGTTTATACCTCACAGTTCCTTACTAAACTATATCCCTAAATATGAACAAGTACCTGTTCATACCTAAAAACTCCTTACTAAACTATATCCCTAAATATGAAAAACTACCTGTTCATACACCTCACCACCTTACTAAACTGTATCTCTAAATATGAACAAGTACCTGTTCATATCTCACACCTCCTTACTAAACTATATATCTAAATATGAATAAGTACCTGTCCGTACCTCACACCTCCTTACTAAACTATATACCTAAATATGAACAAGTACCTGTCCATACCTCACACCTCCTTTCTAAACTATATACCTAAATATGAACAAGTACCTGTCCGTACCTCACACCTCCTTACTAAACTATATACCTAAATATGAACAAGTACCTGTCCGTACCTCACACCTCCTTACTAAACTATATACCTAAATATGAACAAGTACCTGTCCATACCTCACACCTCCTTACTAAACTATATACCTAAATATGAACAAGTACCTGTCCGTACCTCACACCTCCTTACTAAACTATATACCTAAATATGAACAAGTACCTGTCCATACCTCACACCTCCTTACTAAACTATGTCCCTAAATATGAACAAGTACCTGTTCACACCTCACACTTCCTTACTAAACTATATCTGTAAATACGAACAAGTATCTGTTCACACCTCACACCTCTTTACTAAACTGTATCCTTAAATATGAACAAGTACTTATTCATATGTCACACCTCCTTACTAAACTATATCCCTAAATATGAACAAGTACCTGTTCATACCTCACACCTCCTTACTAAACTATATCCCTAAATATGAACAAGTACCTGTTCATACCTCACACCTCCTTACTAAACTATATATCTAATTATGAACATGTACCTGTTCATACCTCACATCTCCTTACTTAACTATATAGCTAAACATGAAAAGTACGCATTCATACCTCACACCTCCTTTCTAAACTATATCACTAAATATGAACCAATATCTGTAAATTCCTCACTCCTCCTTACTAAACTGTATCCCTAAATATGAACAAACACCTATGCATACCGCACACCTCCTTACTAAACTATATCCTTAAATATGAACAAGTACCTGTTTGTACCTCATACTGCCTTACTAAACTTTATCCCTAAATATGAGCCAGTACCTCCTCATACCTCACACCTATTTGTTAAACTATGTCCCTAAATATGAACAAGTACCTGTTCATGCAGCTCACTTCCTTACTAAACTATATCCTTAAATATGAACAAGTACTTATTCATATGTCACACCTCCTTACTAAACTATATCCACAAATATGAACCAGTACCTGTTTGTACCTCACACCTCCTTACTAAACTATATCTCGAAATATGAACAAGTACCTGTTCATGCAGCTCACCTCCTTACAAAACTGTGTCCCTGAATATGAACACCTATCTATTTATACCTCACACCTCCTTACTAAACTGTATCCCTAAATATGAACCAGTACTTATTCATACAGCACACCTCCTTACTAAACTGTGTCCCTAAATATGAACACCTATCTATTTATACCTCACACCTCCTTACAAAACTGTGTCCCTAAATATGAACACCTATATATTTATACCTCACACCTCCTTACAAAACTGTGTCCCTAAATATGAACAACTATCTATTTATACCTCACACCTCCTTACTAAACTGTATCCCTAAATATGAACCAGTACTTATTCATACAGCACACCTCCTTACTAAACTATATCGCTAAATATGAAGAAGTACCTGTTCATACCTTAAACCTCCTTACTAAACTGTATCCCTAAATATGAACCAGTACCTGTTCATACAGCTCACCTCCTTACTAAACTGTGTCCCTAAATATGAACAAGTACCTGTTCACACCGCACACCTCCATACTAAACTATATCCCTAAATATGAACAAGTACCTATTCATACACCTCACCTCCTTACTAAACTGTGTACCTAAATATGAATAAGTACCTGTTCATACCGCACACCTACTTAGGTTCATAGGTTCATAGGTAGGTACTGGGCTATCTGCCCGAAGGCATTTATAAGCCTAGCCAGAATGTGTTGGCTTTTGCCACCCCCTTAGATTAGTTCCCTGTGTCTCTGTCCAGCAGACCTACTGAAGTGATCCCCGGGGTAAACTTTCTGTTTCCCATCCACTCGTCAAGGTTTCTCTTGAAGAGTGCTAGTGAGGATATCAGCCTAATGTAGATGGGAATCTTATTCTAAAGCATGGAAAGTCTCTGGGACAGGAATCTATCCCTCCAGCACGTCCTAATTATTGTTGTGGTGAGGTTTAGATCCCTACAACATGTGGCTCGAGGGGAAAATGTTTCTTTAGGTGGAGCATGTCCATCAATTCTGGGTTTGACATGGCCTTGTATGTCAGGCAGAGATCACCTCTGAGCAGGCGGTATGAAACCGAGTACAGCTGGAGTTTCTTCAGTCCAGCTGCATAGGACATCTGTTTGACGCCAGTGATCCTCTCGGTGAGGTACTTCTGTGGTCTTTCCAGCTGTTGCAGGTGTCTTGTAAGGTACATCCCAAATGGGGCATTGTACTCTATGATGGGCCTGATGAGTGATGAGTAGAGAGGCACAATGACCTCTTTTGATCTGGATGCATACCCTTTTGTGATTAAGTAGGCCACATAGAAGGATTTTCTAACCACTTTGGCAATGTGATTATCAGAAAAGAAATTGCTATCTACTTGGGTCCCCATATACCTTATTATGTTTTCCAAATTTAGGGGACTACCACCTATGTAGTAGTTTGTGGGTACTTTGTTATTTCCAAAGGGAATAACTATGCACGTTTTGGCATTTAGCTTGAGGGCATGATTTTGACATCAGGTATCTGTCTCAGTGAGACCCTTTTGGAGGATGTCTGTGTCAGCCGGTGAGTCAATTATAGCCCCTAGTTTGCAGTCGTCTGAGAACTTGGTCAGTTATAGTCCTCTTGTGCTTGTCTTCTAAGAAGTATATGCTGAACAGGAGGAGTCCTAGGACTGAGCCCTGGGGAACGCCACTTTTAACCGGTTTAGAGTCAGACCTAGCTCCCACAACTCTCACCATGTGGGTTCTGTCCGTGAGCCAACTGGCAAACAATCTTGTGACATAGGGGTTTATGTTCAGGCTGGTGAGCTTGTCTATAATACCAGAATGGGGAATGGTGTCAAAGGCCATTGCGAGGTCTAGGTAGGCTGTGTGTACCAACTTTCCCTCGTCTATAGCCTTGGTAGCTGTCTCAAAGAAGTCCACCAGGTTTAGGAGGCATGATCTGCCCTTAACAAAGCCGAACTGGGTAGGGTCCAGTGTTTGGAGGTTCCCAATGTCTCTGTTAATGAGTTCCATGATGATGCACTCCATAGCCTTGCAGACCAAGCTAGTCAGGCTTATAGGGCAATAGTTCCCGGGGTCTGTTGTGGCTCCACCTTTGTGGAGCGGAATAACCGTTGCTGTGCTCCACTCTATGGGTACTTAGCCTGTGGAGAGGCTGAGTTTGAACAGTGTGTTTAGGTGAGGGGTTAGTTCATCTTTGAGCTCATGTAGGATGCAGCTGGGACACCGTCCGGTCCCATTGATGCTGTGTCTTTGGCTTTGGAGAGGGCTATTTTAACCTGAGTGCCTGATTTCAGGGGCTCTACATTCTTCTGGTATAGTTATGGGCCCTTTTGGGGGTGAGAGGGGCTGAAGTTTGCACTGAACCTGTCTGCCAGGATGTTGGCAATATTGGTTAGTTCAGTGTATTTTGTGCCATTCTGCACTAACTCTGAGCAGACCTGGGCATTACCACTTAGATTCTTGACATAGCTAAAGAATGCCTTGTGGTTATCTTTGGAGTCCTTGGCAAGTTTTCTTTCAAAGCTTGCTTTGAACGATTTTATGAGGGATCATAGTTTCTTGCTGATACTGATCAGGGATGTCTTCCCTTCTTGGGGTTTTACTCTTTTCTTTACTACTTTCCTCCTTCTATTATATAGCTTGTTTATGGCAGAGGTTTACCAAACGGGTTTCCTTTTCTTGGAGGAGTGAGTCTTGGTTTTGCTTGGGATAGCACAATCCATGCATTCTTGTAGGTGCCCGTAGAATGCATTAGTAAATTATTTTGCAGCTTGGACAGCATTATCGTTTAGCATGGGGGCTTTGAAACTTACCACCTCCACCTTAAGTAACGTGAAATTTGCTTTTGAAAATTTTTGATGGTGTCTTCCTTGTCCGGGGGTGGGGGTAGAATGTGGATATCCAAAGTGATTTGTTTATGGTCAGATCTAACCAGTGAAGGGTTGACCTCCGGTGTAGAACACTGATCACCCATGTAGGTAATGACCAGGTCCAATATGTTGTCACCTCTGGTGGTAGTGTTGACCAGTTGTTCCAGGGCATTTGAGTTTGTACATTCTAGGAAATGTTGGGCAAGGGAGTTAGTACTTGAGTAGTTCTCCCAGTTAATGTTTGGGTAGTTGAAATCACCCAATATTAGGGTGTTTGGTAGGACCTTTATGTTACCCACTGTTTCCATAAATGCGGAATGGAGGTCCTGGGAAATGGTGGGTGATCTGTAGCAAGCTGCAATTTGAATTGCAGTTTTGCCCATTTTTAGTTGCACGTGGGTAATCTCTGAAGCATTGTGCTGTGCCACTAACCTGGAGGTGTGGGTATCCTTGATGAATATGGATTCTCCCCTTGTTTTGTATTTCAATCCAGGTTCTGTGGCCAAAATGTATGGTATGAGTTGTAGCCTGGTAGTGCTGAGGTGCTCTCTGGAGCTTTAAACCAGGTTTCTGATACTGCACATAAATCGATTTTCTCCATACTGATGAGTGCCTTGAGTGCGTGCATTCTGAGGTTTAGACTTGTGGAATTGAGTAGTATTACCCTCAGATTTTTGCTGCTTGTGCTATTTATGGCGGTGAGTTTGTCTTTTAAGCCTTGCCTAAAAAGGCACTATGGGGGTGGAAAGAGCCTTGGCCAGCATTCGAAAGCTTAAGGGTGGTAGGTGCAGCCCATCTCTAGCAAAGCAGCATGGCTTGTTGAGCATGGCATCCCAGGCAGACAGACACTGGATCCCCTTTGAATGACACCAGAAACTTAGCCAATTGTTGAAACTGATCAGTTTTTCTTTTTACTGTGGTATCATTCTTGGTGAGGGCAGGATGCTACTTAGGGTCAGGGTCATACCAGCCTGGGCTATGTGATCAGAGAGCACTTCCATGTCTCTTTTCATGTAGTCCAGGGAGGTACGGCTCAGGCCATTCACACCAACATGGACATTGACAGAGTCGTATTTGTACTTGTTCTGGAGTGACCTGAGTGCTTGTGTTATGTGGCGGATCCTGGCACCCAACAGGCAGTTGACAGTAACCTTCTCCTTGTTTAGCCTGGTGAGTGGGACGTCAGTGTGACTGACTATAGAGTCACCTATTACTAGTATGTTGAGGTTTTGTGAAGTATGTGTTTCATGGTTTGTGTTGGGGGGTGGAGGTTGCTTGGATGTCTGCTTTGGAGGGCTCTGTTGCTTTTGCAGATTTTTATTTAGAGCCTCCAAGTATGTTTTTGTGTATTTACATGTGTTTTTTGACAGTGCTGGTTTAATGAGTCTACGTGAGACTGGTGGCGTGATGTCAGTATTTCCCTGCTCCTCTCGACTGTCAGTTCCAGTCTTGGGTTGAGAGAGCTTGACCTCCGGTTTGGCTGTATAACTGCATCTCTTGCATGTATTAGTGTTTGGTGGTAGGAGGAGAGGGTTGTCTGTGTAGAGGAGGCAGTTGTAACATTGCCACAAAATGCCCAGATTCACCAGTTGGACTAGAGAGTACAGCTGAAACTTCCCTCTGGACATGCCTGGATAGGTACAGTAAACTGTTTTACAGAATGGCTGGTAAGGTCAAATACAGACCATTTTCCTTCTGTAGTGCTAGGGTTTATAAGTGCTTGCTATGAGTTTTGAGCAAGTGTCAGGCTAAGACATAAAAGGCTTGAGTGCATAAGTTGAAAATGTGTCTAATTCCAAGGGAAAAATTGAAGAGGAGACTTTGTGGAGCAGGGAATAGTTATACCGTAGCTAACCAGTGCTGCCTAGCGCGCAAAACCGAGCAACTGCGGTTTATATACCAGGGAAAGCGAAGAGATAGAAATTAGACTAAAATACCCAATAAACTACTACTTTCTGGGCTGAAACCACTCCCCCAGGGATAGATAGGCTGTTCAAACCTCCCCTCTCTCACAGGTAAACAGAGAAACTTCCTTCTATACAAGTAAGGTATGGGCAAACACTTAATAAACTATATCCCTTAATATGAACAAGTACCTGTTCAGACCTCACACCTCCTTACTAATCTATATCCCTAAATATGAACAAGAACCGGTTCATACCACACACCTCTGTACTAAACTATATATCCCTAAATATGAACCAGTATCTGTTTGTACCTCAAACCTTTTTGATAAACTATATCCCTAAATATGAACCAGTAACTATTTGTACCTCACACCTTCTTACTAAGCAATATCCCTAAATATGAACAAGTGCTTGTTCATACCTCAAACCTAATTACTAAACTATATTCCTAAATATGAACAAGTACCCGTTCATACAGCTCACCTCCTTATTAAAATATATCCCTAAATATGAACAAGAACCTGTTCATACCTCAAACCTCCTTACTAAACTATAACCCTAAATATGAAAAAGTACCTGTTCATACACCTCACCACCTTACTAAACTGTATCTCTAAATATGAACAAGTACCTGTTCATACCTCACACCTCCTTACTAAACTATATAACTAAATATGAACAAGTACCTATTCATAGCTCACACCTCCTTACTAAACTATATACCTAAATATGAACAAGAACCAATGCATACCTTACACCTCCTTACTAAACTATATCCTTAAATATGAACCAAAACCTGTTCATACTTCACACCTCCTTACTAAACTGTATCCCTAAATATGAACACACACCTCTGCATACCACACACCTCCTTACTAAACTATATCCAAAAATATGAACAAGTACCTATTCATATCTCACACCTACTTAGTAAACTATATCCCTAAATATAAACAAGAAACTGTTCATACCTCACACCTCCTTACTAAACTAAATCCATAAATATGAACAAGTACCTCTGCATCACTCAAACTCCTTACTAAACTGTATCCCTAAATATGAACAAGTACCTGTTCATACCTCACACCTCCTTATTAAACTATATCCCTAAATATAAAAAAGAACCTGCTCATACCGCACACCGTCTTACTAAACTATATCCCTAAATATGAACAGGTACCTGCTCATACCGCACACCATCCTACTAAACTATATCCCTAAATATGAACAAGTACCTGTTCACACCTCACACCTCCTTACTAAACTGTATATTTAAATATGAACAAGTACTTGATCACACCTCACACCTCCTTACTAAACTATATCCCTAAATATGAACAAGTACCTGCTCATACCTCACACCTCCTTACTAAACTATATCCCTAAACATGAACAAGTACCTGTTCACACCTCACACTTCCTTACTAAACTATATCTGTAAATACAAACAAGTATCTGTTCACACCTCACACCTCCTTACTAAACTATATCCCTAAATATGAACAAATACCTGTTCATATCTCATACCTCCTTACTAAACTATATCCCTATATATGAACAAGTATCTGTTCACACCTTATTCCTCCTTACTAAATTATGTCCCTAAATATGAACAAGTACCTGTTCATGCAGCTCACTTCCTTACAAAACTGTGTCCCTAAATATGAACAACTATCTATTTATACCTCACACCTCCTTACTAAACTGTATCCCTAAATATGAACCAGTACTTATTCATACAGCACACCTCCTTACTAAACTGTGTCCCTGAATATGAACAAGTTCCCATTTGTACCTCAAAACACCTTACTAAACTGTATTGCTAAATGGAACAGGTACCTATTCGTACCTCACACCTCATTATAGAACTATATCCTTATATATATATATATATATATATATATATATATATATATATATATATATATATGTACCTGCTCATACCTCACACCTCCTTGCTAAATTGTATCCCTAAATATAAACAACTATCTGTTCAAACCGCACACCTCCTTACTAAACTGTATCCCTAAATATGAACAAGTACCTGCTCATTCCTTACATCTCCTTACTAAACTGTATCCCTAAATATGAACAAATGCCTGCTCACACATCACACTCCTTACCAAACTATATCTCTAAATATGAAGAGGTACCTGTTCATACCTTAAACCTCCTTATTAAACTGTATCCCTAAATATGAACAAATACCTGCTCATACCTAACACCTCCTTACTAAGCAATATCCCTAAATATGGACAAGTACCTGTTCATACATTACACTTCCTTACTAAACTATATCTCTAAATATAAACAAGTACTTGCTCATACCTGACACCTCCCTACTAAAGTATATCCCTAAATATGAACCAGTACCTGTTCATACAGCTCACCTCCTTAGTAAACTGCATTCCTAAATATCAACTAGTACCTGTTCATACCGCACACCTCAGTACAAAACTATATCCCTAAATATGAACAAGTACCTATTCATACAGCTCGCCTCCTTACTAAACTGTGTCCCTAAATATGAATAAGTACTTGTTCATACTGCACACCTACTTAACAAACTCTATCCCTTAATATGAACAAGTGCCTATACATACCTCACACCTCCTTACTAAATTATATCCCTAAAAATGAACAAGTACCTCTTCATACCTCACATCTCCTTGCAAACTGTATCCCTAAATATGAACCAGTACCTGTTTATACTTCACAACTCCTTACTAAACTATATCCCTAAATATGAACACGTACCACTTCAAACCTCACTCCTCATTAAACTATATCCCAAAATAAGAACAAGTACCTGCTCATACAGCTAACCTCCTTATTAAACTATATCCCTAAATATGAACAAGTACCTGCTCATACCTCACACCTCGTTACTAAACTATATCCCTAAATATGAAAAAGTATTTGTTCATACCTCACACCTTCTTACTAAACTATACCCCCTAAATATGACCAAGTACCTATTCACACTGCACACCTCCTTACTAAACTATATCCCTAAATATGAACAAGTACCTGTTCATACCACACACCTCCTTACTAAACTATATCCCTAAGAATGAACAAGTACCTGTTCATACTTTACTACTCCTTACAAACTATATCCCTAAATATGAACCAGTACCTGTTTATACCTCACAGCTCCTTACTAAACTATATCCTTAAATATGAACAAGTACCTATTCGTACCTCAGACCTAATTACTAAACTATGTTCCTAAATATGAACAAGTAACTGTTCATACAGCTCACATCCTTACTAAAATATATCCCTAAATATGAACAAGTACCTGTTCATACCTCAAACCTCCTTACTAAACTATATCCCTAAATATTAACAAGTACCTGTTCATACACCTCACCAACTTACTAAACTCTATATCTAAATATGACCATGTACCTGTTCATATCTCACACCTCCTTACTAAACTATATACCTAAATATGAACAAATACCTATTCATACCTCACACCTCCTTACTAAACTATATCCCTAAATATGAACCAAAACCTGTTCATACCTCACACCTCCTTACTAAACTGTATCCCTAAATATGAACAAACACCTTTGCATACCACACACCTCCATACTAAACTACATCCTTAAAAATGAACAAGTACCTATTCAAATCTCACACCTCCTTACTAAACTGTATATCCCTAAATTTGAACCAGTACCTGTTTGTACCTCACACCTCCTTACTAAACTATATCTCTAAATATGAACAAGTACCTGCTATACCTCACACCTCATTACTAAACTATATCCCTAAATATAAACACATACCTGTTCATACCTCAAACCTTCTTACTAAACTATACCCCTAAATATGAACAAGTACCTGTTCATACCTCACACCTCCTTACCAAAATCTATCTGTGAATATGAACAAGTACCTGTTTACACCTCACACCTCCTTACTAAACTATTTCCCTAAATATGAACAAGTACCTGTCTGTACCTCACACCTCTTTACTAAACTCTATCCCAAATATGAAAAAGTACCTGTTCATACTTTACTAGTCCTTACAAACTGTATCCCTAAATATGACCAAGTACCTATTCACACCGCACACCTCCTTACTAAACTATATCCCTAAATATGAACACACACCTCTGCATACCACACACCTCCTTACTAAACTATATCCAAAAATATGAACAAGTACCTATTCATATCACACCTACTTAGTAAACTATATCCCTAAATATAAACAAGAAACTGTTCATACCTCACACCTCCTTACTAAACTAAATCCATAAATATGAACAAGTACCTCTGCATCACTCAAACTCCTTACTAAACTGTATCTCTAAATATGAACAAGTACCTGTTCATACCTCACACCTCCTTATTAAACTATATCCCTAAATATAAAAAAGAACCTGCTCATACCGCACACCGTCTTACTAAACTATATCCCTAAATATGAACAGGTACCTGCTCATACCGCACACCATCCTACTAAACTATATCCCTAAATATGAACAAGTACCTGTTCACACCTCACACCTCCTTACTAAACTATATCTGTAAACATGAAAAAGTACCTGTTCACACCATACACCTTCTTACTAAACTATATCCCTAAATTTGAACAAGTACCTGTTTACACCTCACACCTCCTTACTAAACTGTATATTTAAATATGAACAAGTACCTGATCACACCTCACACCTCCTTACTAAACTATATCCCTAAATATGAACAAGTACCTGCTCATACCTCACACCTCCTTACTAAACTATATCCCTAAATATGAACAAGTACCTGTTCACACCTCACACTTGCTTACTAAACTATATCTGTAAATACAAACAAGTATCTGTTCACACCTCACACCATCTTACTAAACTATATCCCTAAATATGAACAAATACCTGTTCATATCTCATACATCCTTACTAAACTATATCCCTATATATGAACAAGTACCTGTTCACACCTTATTCCTCCTTACTAAACTATATCCCTAAATATGAATCAGTACCTGGTCATACCTCACACCTCCTTACTAAATTATGTCCCTAAATATGAACAAGTACCTGTTCATGCAGCTCACTTCCTTACAAAACTGTGTCCCTAAATATGAACAACTATCTATTTATAACTCACACCTCCTTACTAAACTGTATCCATAAATATGAACCAGTACTTATTCATACAGCACACCTCCTTACTAAACTGTGTCCCTGAATATGAACAAGTTCCCATTTGTACCTCAAAACACCTTACTAAACTGTATTGCTAAATGGAACAGGTACCTATTCGTACCTCACACCTCATTATAGAACTATATCCTTATATATATATATATATATATATATATATATATATATATATATATATGTGTGTGTGTGTGTACCTGCTCATACCTCACACCTCCTTGCTAAATTGTATCCCTAAATATAAACAACTATCTGTTCAAACCGCACACCTCCTTACTAAACTGTATCCCTAAATATGAACAAGTACCTGCTCATTCCTTACATCTCCTTACTAAACTGTATCCCTAAATATGAACAAATGCCTGCTCACACATCACACTCCTTACCAAACTATATCTCTAAATATGAAGAGGTACCTGTTCATACCTTAAACCTCCTTATTAAACTGTATCCCTAAATATGAACAAATACCTGCTCATACCTAACACCTCCTTACTAAGCAATATCCCTAAATATGGACAAGTACCTGTTCATACATTACACTTCCTTACTAAACTATATCTCTAAATATAAACAAGTACTTGCTCATACCTGACACCTCCCTACTAAAGTATATCCCTAAATATGAACCAGTACCTGTTCAGACAGCTCACCTCCTTAGTAAACTGCATTCCTAAATATCAACTAGTACCTGTTCATACCACACACCTCAGTACAAAACTATATCCCTAAATATGAACAAGTACCTATTCATACAGCTCGCCTCCTTACTAAACTGTGTCCCTAAATATGAATAAGTACTTGTTCATACTGCACACCTACTTAACAAACTCTATCCCTTAATATGAACAAGTGCCTATACATACCTCACACCTCCTTACTAAATTATATCCCTAAAAATGAACAAGTACCTCTTCATACCTCACATCTCCTTGCAAACTGTATCCCTAAATATGAACCAGTACCTGTTTATACTTCACAACTCCTTACTAAACTATATCCCTAAATATGAACACGCACTTCATACCTCACTCCTCATTAAACTATATCCCAAAATAAGAACAAGTACCTGCTCATACAGCTAACCTCCTTATTAAACTATATCCCTAAATATGAACAAGTACCTGCTCATACCTCACACCTCGTTACTAAACTATATCCCTAAATATGAAAAAGTATTTGTTCATACCTCACACCTTCTTACTAAACTATACCCCCTAAATATGACCAAGTACCTATTCACACTGCACACCTCCTTACTAAACTATATCCCTAAATATGAACAAGTACCTGTTCATACCACACACCTCCTTACTAAACTATATCCCTAAGAATGAACAAGTACCTGTTCATACTTTACTACTCCTTACAAACTATATCCCTAAATATGAACCAGTACCTGTTTATACCTCACAGCTCCTTACTAAACTATATCCTTAAATATGAA
Source organism: Protopterus annectens (assembly GCF_019279795.1). NCBI lineage: Eukaryota > Metazoa > Chordata > Ceratodontiformes > Protopteridae > Protopterus > Protopterus annectens. Next base: position 1,777,979,468 of record NC_056744.1, on the reverse strand, counting down.
CAAGTACCTATTCGTACCTCAGACCTAATTACTAAACTATGTTCCTAAATATGAACAAGTAACTGTTCATACAGCTCACATCCTTACTAAAATATATCCCTAAATATGAACAAGTACCTGTTCATACCTCAAACCTCCTTACTAAACTATATCCCTAAATATTAACAAGTACCTGTTCATACACCTCACCAACTTACTAAACTCTATCTCTAAATATGACCATGTACCTGTTCATATCTCACACCTCCTTACTAAACTATATACCTAAATATGAACAAATACCTATTCATACCTCACACCTCCTTACTAAACTATATCCCTAAATATGAACCAAAACCTGTTCATACCTCACACCTCCTTACTAAACTGTATCCCTAAATATGAACAAACACCTTTGCATACCACACATCTCCATACTAAACTACATCCTTAAAAATGAACAAGTACCTATTCAAATCTCGCACCTCCTTACAAAACTGTATATCCCTAAATTTGAACCAGTACCTGTTTGTACCTCACACCTCCTTACTAAACTATATCTCTAAATATGAACAAGTACCTGCTATACCTCACACCTCATTACTAAACTATATCCCTAAATATGAACAGGTGCCTCCTCATACCTCACACCTCATTACTAAACTATATCCCTAAATATAAACACGTACCTGTTCATACCTCAAACCTTCTTACTAAACTATACCCCTAAATATGAACAAGTACCTGTTCATACCTCACACCTCCTTACCAAAATCTATCTGTGAATATGAACAAGTACCTGTTTACACCTCACACCTCCTTACTAAACTATTTCCCTAAATATGAACAAGTACCTGTCTGTACCTCACACCTCTTTACTAAACTCTATCCCAAATATGAAAAAGTACCTGTTCATACTTTACTACTCCTTACAAACTGTATCCCTAAATATGACCAAGTACCTATTCACACCGCACACCTCCTTACTAAACTATATCCCTAAATATGAACACACACCTCTGCATACCACACACCTCCTTACTAAACTATATCCAAAAATATGAACAAGTACCTATTCATATCTCACACCTACTTAGTAAACTATATCCCTAAATATAAACAAGAAACTGTTCATACCTCACACCTCCTTACTAAACTAAATCCATAAATATGAACAAGTACCTCTGCATCACTCAAACTCCTTACTAAACTGTATCCCTAAATATGAACAAGTACCTGTTCATACCTCACACCTCCTTATTAAACTATATCCCTAAATATAAAAAAGAACCTGCTCATACCGCACACCGTCTTACTAAACTATATCCCTAAATATGAACAGGTACCTACTCATACCGCACACCATCCTACTAAACTATATCCCTAAATATGAACAAGTACCTGTTCACACCTCACACCTCCTTACTAAACTATATCTGTAAACATGAAAAAGTACCTGTTCACACCTTACACCTCCTTACTAAACTATATCCCTAAATTTGAACAAGTACCTGTTTACACCTCACACCTCCTTACTAAACTGTATATTTAAATATGAACAAGTACCTGATCACACCTCACACCTCCTTACTAAACTATATCCCTAAATATGAACAAGTACCTGCTCATACCTCACACCTCCTTACTAAACTATATCCCTAAATATGAACAAGTACCTGTTCACACCTCACACTTCCTTACTAAACTATATCTGTAAATACAAACAAGTATCTGTTCACACCTCACACCTCCTTACTAAACTATATCCCTAAATATGAACAAATACCTGTTCATATCTCATACCTCCTTACTAAACTATATCCCTATATATGAACAAGTACCTGTTCACACCTTATTCCTCCTTACTAAACTATATCCCTAAATATGAATCAGTACCTGTTCATACCTCACACCTCCTTACTAAATTATGTCCCTAAATATGAACAAGTACCTGTTCATGCAGCTCACTTCCTTACAAAACTGTGTCCCTAAATATGAACAACTATCTATTTATACCTCACACCTCCTTACTAAACTGTATCCCTAAATATGAACCAGTACTTATTCATACAGCACACCTCCTTACTAAACTGTGTCCCTGAATATGAACAAGTTCCCATTTGTACCTCAAAACACCTTACTAAACTGTATTGCTAAATGGAACAGGTACCTATTCGTACCTCACACCTCATTATAGAACTATATCCTTATATATATATATATATATATATATATATATATATATATATATATATATATATATATGTACCTGCTCATACCTCACACCTCCTTGCTAAATTGTATCCCTAAATATAAACAACTATCTGTTCAAACCGCACACCTCCTTACTAAACTGTATCCCTAAATATGAACAAGTACCTGCTCATTCCTTACATCTCCTTACTAAACTGTATCCCTAAATATGAACAAATGCCTGCTCACACATCACACTCCTTACCAAACTATATCTCTAAATATGAAGAGGTACCTGTTCATACCTTAAACCTCCTTATTAAACTGTATCCCTAAATATGAACAAATACCTGCTCATACCTAACACCTCCTTACTAAGCAATATCCCTAAATATGGACAAGTACCTGTTCATACATTACACTTCCTTACTAAACTATAGCTCTAAATATAAACAAGTACTTGCTCATACCTGACACCTCCCTAATAAAGTATATCCCTAAATATGAACCAGTACCTGTTCATACAGCTCACCTCCTTAGTAAACTGCATTCCTAAATATCAACTAGTACCTGTTCATACCGCACACCTCAGTACAAAACTATATCTCTAAATATGAACAAGTACCTATTCATACAGCTCGCCTCCTTACTAAACTGTGTCCCTAAATATGAATAAGTACTTGTTCATACTGCACACCTACTTAACAAACTCTATCCCTTAATATGAACAAGTGCCTATACATACCTCACACCTCCTTACTAAATTATATCCCTAAAAATGAACAAGTACCTCTTCATACCTCACATCTCCTTGCAAACTGTATCCCTAAATATGAACCAGTACCTGTTTATACTTCACAACTCCTTACTAAACTATATCCCTAAATATGAACATGTACCACTTCAAACCTCACTCCTCATTAAACTATATCCCAAAATAAGAACAAGTACCTGCTCATACAGCTAACCTCCTTATTAAACTATATCCCTAAATATGAACAAGTACCTGCTCATACCTCACACCTCGTTACTAAACTATATCCCTAAATATGAAAAAGTATTTGTTCATACCTCACACCTTCTTACTAAACTATACCCCCTAAATATGACCAAGTACCTATTCACACTGCACACCTCCTTACTAAACTATATCCCTAAATATGAACAAGTACCTGTTCATATCACACACCTCCTTACTAAACTATATCCCTAAGAATGAACAAGTACCTGTTCATACTTTACTACTCCTTACAAACTATATCCCTAAATATGAACCAGTACCTGTTTATACCTCACAGCTCCTTACTAAACTATATCCTTAAATATGAACAAGTACCAATTCGTACCTCAGACCTAATTACTAAACTATGTTCCTAAATATGAACAGGTAACTGTTCATACAGCTCACATCCTTACTAAAATATATCCCTAAATATGAACAAGTACCTGTTCATACCTCAAACCTCCTTACTAAACTATATCCCTAAATATTAACAAGTACCTGTTCATACACCTCACCAACTTACTAAACTCTATCTCTAAATATGACCATGTACCTGTTCATATCTCACACCTCCTTACTAAACTATATACCTAAATATGGACAAATACCTATTCATACCTCACACCTCCTTACTAAACTATATCCCTAAATATGAACCAAAACCTGTTCATACCTCACACCTCCTTACTAAACTGTATCCCTAAATATGAACAAACACCTTTGCATACCACACACCTCCATACTAAACTACATCCTTAAAAATGAACAAGTACCTATTCAAATCTCGCACCTCCTTACTAAACTGTATATTCCTAAATTTGAACAAGTACCTGTTTGTACCTCACACCTCCTTACTAAACTATATCTCTAAATATGAAAAAGTATCTGCTATACCTCACACCTCATTACTAAACTATATCCCTAAATATGAACAGGTGCCTCCTCATACCTCACACCTCATTACTAAACTATATCCCTAAATATAAACACGTACCTGTTCATACCTCAAACCTTCTTACTAAACTATATCCCTAAATATGAACAAGTACCTGTTCATACCTCACACCTAATTGCCAAAATCTATCTGTGAATATGAACAAGTACCTGTTTACACCTCACACCTCCTTACTAAACTATTTCCCTAAATATGAACAAGTACCTGTCTGTACCTCACACCTCTTTACTAAACTCTATCCCAAATATGAAAAAGTACCTGTTCATACTTTACTACTCCTTACAAACTGTATCCCTAAATATGACCAAGTACCTATTCACACCGCATACCTCCTTACTAAACTATATCCCTAAATACGAACAAGTACCTGTTCATACCTTACACCTCCTTACTAAACTATATCCCTAATTATAAACAAGTACCTGTTCATACCTCACACCTCCTTACTAAACTATATCCATAAATATGAACAAGTACCTCTTCATCCCTCACAACTCCTTATTAAACTGTATCGCTAAATATGAACCAAGTACCTGTTCATACAGCTCACCTCCTTACTAAACTATATCCCTAAATATGAACAAGTACCTGTTGATACCTCACACCTCCTTACTAAACTATATCCCTAAATATGAACAAGTACCTGCTCATACCTTACACCTCCTTACTAAACTATATCCCTAAATATGAACAGGTGCTCATACCTCACACCTCCTTACTAAACTATATCCCTAAATATGAACAAGTACCTGTTCATACAGCTCAGCTCTTTACTAAACTATATTTCTAAATTTGAACAAGTACCCATTCATACCTCAGACCTTCTTACTAAACTATATCCCTAAATATGAACAAGTACCTGTTCATACCTGACACCTCCTTACTAAACTATATCTGTAAATATGAACAAGTACCTGCTAATACCTCACACCTCCTTACTAAACTAAATCCCTAAATATGAACAAGTACATGTTCACACCTCACACCTCCTTTCTAAACTATATCTGTAAATATGAACAAGTACCTGTTCATACCTCCTTACTAAACTATATCCCTAAATATGAACAAGTACCTGCTCATACCTCACACCTTCTTACTAAACTATATCCCTAAATATGAACAAGTACCTGTTCACATTTCACACCTTCTTACTAAACTATATCTCTAAATATGAACAAGCACCTATTCATACCTCACACCTCCTTACTAAATTATATCCCTAAAAATGAACAAGTACCTCTTCATACCTCACATCTCCTTGCAAACTGTATCCCTAAATATGAACCAGTACCTGTTTATACTTCACAACTCCTTACTAAACTATATCCCTAAATATGAACAAGTACCACTTCAAACCTCACTCCTCATTAAACTATATCCCAAAATAAGAACAAGTACCTGCTCATACAGCTAACCTCCTTATTAAACTATATCCCTAAATATGAACAAGTACCTGTTCATACTGAAGAACTACTTACTACACTGAATCCCTAAATATGAACAAGTACCCTTTCATACCTCACACCTCATTGATAAACTATATCCTAAATATGAACAAGTACCTTTCCGTACATCACACCTCCATACTAAACTATATCCCTAAATATGAAGAAGTACCTGTTCACACCTCACACCTCCTTACTAAACGGTATCCTAAATATGAACAATTAACATTCATACAGCTCACCTCCTTACTAAACTATATCCCTAAATATGAAAAGTACCTTTTCATACCTCACACCTCATTGATAAACTATATCCCTAAATATGAACAAGTACCTTTCTGTACATCACACCTCCTTACTAAACTATATCCCTAAATATGAACAAGTACCTGTTCATTCCTCACACCTCCTTCCTAAACTATATCCCAAAATATGAAAAAACTACCTGCTCATACCTCACACTTCTTTACTAAACTATATTCCTAAATATGAACAAGTACCTGTTCATACAACTCACCTTCTTATTAAACTATATCCCTAAATATGAAAAGTACTTTATCATACCTCACATCTCATTACTAAACTATATCCCTAAATATGAGCAAGTACCTGTCCATACCTCACACCTCCTTACTAAACTATATCCCAAAATATGAGCAAGTACTTGCTCATACCTCACACCTCCTTACTAAACTATATCCTTAAATATGAACAAGTACCTGTTCACAGCTCACACTTCCTTACTAAACTATATATGTAAATACAAACAAGTATCTGTTCACACCTCACACCTCCTTACTAAACTATATCCCTAAATATGAACAAATCCCTGTTCATACCTCATACCTCCTTACTAAACTATATCCCTAAATATGAACAAGTACCTGTTCACACTTTATTCCTCCTTACTAAACTATATCCCTAAATATGAGCCAGTACTTGCTCATACCTCACACCTCCTTACTAAACTATGTCCCTAAATATGAACAAGTACTTTATCATACCTCACATCTCATTACTAAACTATATCCCTAAATATGAACAAGTACCTGTCCGTGCCTCACACCTCCTTACTAAACTATATCCCAAAATATGAACAAGTACCTGCTCATGCCTCACACCTCCTTACTAAACTATATCCTTAAATATGAACAAGTATCTGTTCATACCTCACACCTCCTTACTAAACTATATCCTTAAATGTGAACAGGTACCTTTTCATACCTCACACCTCCGTAATAAACTATATCCCTAAATACGAACAAGTACCTGTTCATACCATACACCTCCGTACTAAACTACATATCCCTAAATATGAACCAGTACCTGTTTGTACCTCACACCTCCTTACTAAACTATATCCCTAAATATGAACCAGTAGCTGTTTGTACCTCACACCTTCTTACTAAACTATATCCCTAAATATGAACAAGTACCTGCTCATACCTCACACCTCGTTACTAAACTATATCCCTAAATATGAAAAAGTATTTGTTCATATCTCACACCTTCTTACTAAACTATACCCCCTAAATATGACCAAGTACCTATACACACTGCACATCTCCTTACTAAACTATATCCCTAAATATGAACAAGTACCTGTTCATACCACACACCTCCTTACTAAACTATATCCCTAAGAATGAACAAGTACCTGTTCATACTTTACTACTCCTTACAAACTATATCCCTAAATATGAACCAGTACCTGTTTATACCTCACAGCTCCTTACTAAACTATACCCTTAAATATGAACAAGTACCTATTCATACCTCAGACCTAATTACTAAACTATGTTCCTAAATATGAACAAGTAACTGTTCATACAGCTCACCTCCTTACTAAAATATATCCTTAAATATGAACAAGTACCTGTTCATACCTCAAACTTCCTTACTAGACTATATCCCTAAATATTAACAAGTACCTGTTCATACACCTCACCAACTTACTAAACTCTATCTCTAAATATGACCATGTACCTGTTCATATCTCACACCTCCTTACTAAACTATATCCCTAAATATGAACAGGTGCTCATACCTCACACCTCCTTACTAAACTATATCCCTAAATATGAACAAGTACCTGTTCATACAGCTCAGCTCTTTACTAAACTATATTTCTAAATTTGAACAAGTACCCATTCATACCTCAAACCTTCTTACTAAACTATATCCCTAAATATGAACAAGTACCTGTTCATACCTGACACCTCCTTACTAAACTATATCTGTAAATATGAACAAGTACCTGCTAATACCTCACACCTCCTTACTAAACTAAATCCCTAAATATGAACAAGTACATGTTCACACCTCACACCTCCTTTCTAAACTATATCTGTAAATATGAACAAGTACCTGTTCATACCTCCTTACTAAACTATATCCCTAAATATGAACAAGTACCTGCTCATACCTCACACCTTCTTACTAAACTATATCCCTAAATATGAACAAGTACCTGTTCACATTTCACACCTTCTTACTAAACTATATCTCTAAATATGAACAAGCACCTATTCATACCTCACACCTCCTTACTAAATTATATCCCTAAAAATGAACAAGTACCTCTTCATACCTCACATCTCCTTGCAAACTGTATCCCTAAATATGAACCAGTACCTGTTTATACGTCACAACTCCTTACTAAACTATATCCCTAAATATGAACAAGTACCACTTCAAACCTCACTCCTCATTAAACTATATCCCAAAATAAGAACAAGTACCTGCTCATACAGCTAACCTCCTTATTAAACTATATCCCTAAATATGAACAAGTACCTGTTCATACTGAAGAACTACTTACTACACTGAATCCCTAAATATGAACAAGTACCCTTTCATACCTCACACCTCATTGATAAACTATATCCTAAATATGAACAAGTACCTTTCCGTACATCACACCTCCATACTAAACTATATCCCTAAATATGAAGAAGTACCTGTTCACACCTCACACCTCCTTACTAAACGGTATCCCTAAATATGAACAATTAACATTCATACAGCTCACCTCCTTACTAAACTATATCCCTAAATATGAAAAGTACCTTTTCATACCTCACACCTCATTGATAAACTATATCCCTAAATATGAACAAGTACCTTTCTGTACATCACACCTCCTTACTAAACTATATCCCTAAATATGAACAAGTACCTGTTCATTCCTCACACCTCCTTCCTAAACTATATCCCAAAATATGAAAAAACTACCTGCTCATACCTCACACTTCTTTACTAAACTATATTCCTAAATATGAACAAGTACCTGTTCATACAACTCACCTTCTTATTAAACTATATCCCTAAATATGAAAAAGTACTTTATCATACCTCACATCTCATTACTAAACTATATCCCTAAATATGAGCAAGTACCTGTCCATACCTCACACCTCCTTACTAAACTATATCCCAAAATATGAGCAAGTACTTGCTCATACCTCACACCTCCTTACTAAACTATATCCTTAAATATGAACAAGTACCTGTTCACAACTCACACTTCCTTACTAAACTATATATGTAAATACAAACAAGTATCTGTTCACACCTCACACCTCCTTACTAAACTATATCCCTAAATATGAACAAATCCCTGTTCATACCTCATACCTCCTTACTAAACTATATCCCTAAATATGAACAAGTACCTGTTCACACTTTATTCCTCCTTACTAAACTATATCCCTAAATATGAGCCAGTACTTGCTCATACCTCACACCTCCTTACTAAACTATGTCCCTAAATATGAACAAGTACTTTATCATACCTCACATCTCATTACTAAACTATATCCCTAAATATGAACAAGTACCTGTCCGTGCCTCACACCTCCTTACTAAACTATATCCCAAAATATGAACAAGTACCTGCTCATGCCTCACACCTCCTTACTAAACTATATCCTTAAATATGAACAAGTATCTGTTCATACCTCACACCTCCTTACTAAACTATATCCTTAAATGTGAACAGGTACCTTTTCATACCTCACACCTCCGTAATAAACTATATCCCTAAATATGAACAAGTACCTGTTCATACCATACACCTCCGTACTAAACTACATATCCCTAAATATGAACCAGTACCTGTTTGTACCTCACACCTCCTTACTAAACTATATCCCTAAATATGAACCAGTAGCTGTTTGTACCTCACACCTTCTTACTAAACTATATCCCTAAATATGAACAAGTACCTGCTCATACCTCACACCTCGTTACTAAACTATATCCCTAAATATGAAAAAGTATTTGTTCATATCTCACACCTTCTTACTAAACTATACCCCCTAAATATGACCAAGTACCTATACACACTGCACACCTCCTTACTAAACTATATCCCTAAATATGAACAAGTACCTGTTCATACCACACACCTCCTTACTAAACTATATCCCTAAGAATGAACAAGTACCTGTTCATACTTTACTACTCCTTACAAACTATATCCCTAAATATGAACCAGTACCTGTTTATACCTCACAGCTCCTTACTAAACTATACCCTTAAATATGAACAAGTACCTATTCATACCTCAGACCTAATTACTAAACTATGTTCCTAAATATGAACAAGTAACTGTTCATACAGCTCACCTCCTTACTAAAATATATCCTTAAATATGAACAAGTACCTGTTCATACCTCAAACTTCCTTACTAAACTATATCCCTAAATATTAACAAGTACCTGTTCATACACCTCACCAACTTACTAAACTCTATCTCTAAATATGACCATGTACCTGTTCATATCTCACACCTCCTTACTGAACTATATACCTAAATATGAACAAATACCTATTCATACCTCACACCTCCTTACTAAACTATATCCCTAAATATGAACCAAAACCTGTTCATACCTCACACCTCCTTACTAAACTGTATCCCTAAATATAAGTACCTGTTCACACCTCACACCTCCTTACTAAACTATATCCCTAAATATGAACAAGTACCTGTTCACACCTCACACCTCCTTACTAAACTATATCTGTAAATATGAACAAGCACCTATTCATACCTCACACTGCCTTACTAAACTATATCCCTAAATATGAACAAGTACTTGTTCATACCTCATACCTCCTTACTAAACTATATCCCTAAATATGAACAAGTACCTGTTCATACCTCACACCTCTTTACTAAAATATATCCCTAAATATGAACAAGTACCTGTTCACATTTCACACCTTCTTACTAAACTATATCTCTAAATATGAACAAGCACCTATTCATACCTCACACCTCCTTACTAAACTATATCCCTAAATATGAATAAGTACCTGTTCACACCTCACACCTCCTTACTAAACTATATCGCTTAATATGAACAAGTACCTATTCATACCTCACACCTCCTTACTAAATTATATCCCAAAATATGAAAAAACTACCTGCTCATGCCTCACACCTCCTTACTAAACTATATCCCTAAATATGAACAAGTACTTGCTCATACCTCACACCTCCTTACTAAACTATATCCCTAAATATGAACAAGTACCTGTTCATACCTCACACCTCCTTACTAAAATATATCCTTAAATATGAACAAGTACCTGTTCACATTTCACACCTTCTTACTAAACTATATCCCTAAATATGATCAAACACCTATTCATACCTCACACCTCCTTACTAAACTATATCCCTAAATATGAACAAGTACCTGTTCACACCTCACACCTCCTTACTAAACTATATCCCTAAATATGAACAAGTACCTGTTCACACCTCACACCTCCTTACTAAACTATATTGCTTAATATGAACAAGTACCTATTCATGCCTCACACCTCCTTACTAAACTATATCCCAAAATATGAAAAAAACTACCTGCTCATACCTCACACCTCCTTACTAAACTATATCCCTAAATATGAACAAGTACCTGTGCATACCTCACACCTCCTTACTAAACTATATCCCTAAATATGAGCAAGTACCTATTCACACCTCATACCTCCTTACTAAACTATATCTGTAAATATGAATAAATACCTGTTCATACCTCACATCTCCTTACTAAATTATATCGCTAAATATGAACAAGTACCTGTTCATACCTCACACCTCCTTACTAAACTATATCTGTAAATGTGAACAAGCACCTATTCATACCTTATACCTCCTTACTTCCCTTCTTCGCTCACTTCTTTACTTCAATTAATTTCTCTCCTCTGACTCCCTATCTAAACATGCAATAAACCTGTTTTTTTCTCTCACTTTGTGTTGTAGTTTCTGTTTGTGTTATAATAACTTGCCTTCAATTTCTCTAAACTGGCTAAAATTTTTCAAAATATTACATAGTTGTCATATAAGTTGTTTCTATTCTTAACCAATGTTTTCACATTATATTTCATTTGGTATAATTGTTTAAACTGCAAATTTTTTTTATTGTTTTTTTTACTGTAATAGTGTTGAAGATTGCAAAACAATTTTGCTCTTAAAATCCATCTTTCCATCCACAAACCCTTTTTTTCCCATTTTTGCACATTGAGTTGGGGTGTCACTTGAACAGTGGCAAACGTAGAGCCAAGATTCAGGTGTTTTTGTAATACAGTACTTTGGAGTTTTCGCTCCAGGCATCCTCTGAGAATGGGCACCTATCTAGTTGGACTTTATTGGTAATCAAATTTCAATAAAAATAAATAATGAAATAAATAGCACGACTCATATAAAGTAGAATTGAAATGGATTAATGGAAAGAGAAAGGCTTGCAGACAAATAAGATTATGTTGATAAGTCAAGTGCCACTGACAGCTATTTTGCAGAAAACATTAAAATTTTATAAGAAGCAGTCAGAGTGATTCTGAGATGTTAAAATGACTCAGAAAACTGAGACAGAGTAAAAAAATAGATTTTTTTTAGTTCTAAGGGGGAGATTTGCTTTAATTTAACACAGACAGGATAGGATTAAAGTAATAACTATGAAGTATAATAAAAGTGTAACAAAGGATTAGGGCGAAACACAGCTCTAGAAGGTAATAGAATAAAATGTCACTTATAAATCTCATCAACCTCCAGTCAGCACAGCAAGTCCAAAAAAGAGATTTACTTCCAAGTTAAAAATCCGTTTCTTTTATTACAGCAGGTACCAGAGTTAGCGCTTTCACCTTGCGGTTTCATCAGACTCACTACAAAGTACAAAGTCAATGAGTCTTAAATACTAAAAAAGGCGGGAAAAAACAATCAATTAAGCTTGTTAACAGCAAGTTCATTCCTTAGCAACCAACTCAATCAATAAAATCTACTACATACATATTTACATAAATATTTGCATAGCACAATAAGTTAAAAAACGTACTAAAATCAAACTACATATTTATATAATTCTAGCTAATATCATAAAACATTAAGTACAAACTTTATTAAGCTTTCAATTTCCTCATCTTTAAAAAAGGTCTGAGAGAGACCTTCGCATTTAACCCAGGGACCGTGTCTGACCTCAGCTTCAAAATCCAAGCATTCTCTCTACTTTCAGTAATGGCCCAGATATCACCACCTCTACTAGTAACATTTATCTTCTCTACAATCCTAAAGCTGAATGTATGTGTACAATCGGTGTCCATAACATGCTTGGCTAATGCATTGGTGCAATTCTTAACCCTAATATTATACTGATGTTCCCGTACACGATCTCTCAAACATCTATTCGTCTTACCAATGTAAAACGACGAGCAAACAAGGCAGACAGCTAAATAGACAAGGTCTCTGGACATGCAATCACCTCTAACCTTAAAAGTGTATGGGATATGTGTGCTTGGATGTATGAACTCTGAATCCTCACAAATAAACTCACAAAAGTTGCATTTACCACACTTCTTAGTGCCATACGAAAGTATGGTTTCAGGACTGTTGGTCACCCTGTCACATAGTAGCCTTTTAATGTTTTTCTTGTTCTTATACCTAAAACGGGGACTATCACCAACTATATCTCTGATGTGTGGGTCCACCCAGACAAAGGTCAAAGATTGTGTGAGCCAAAGAAACACCCTCCAGTCAAACAGTACCTGCTGCTGTTACTGCTTTAGTACCAGACATAGGGAGAGTAGTGATTTGTTGAGACAAAAGGTTGCAGCCTAAAAGTGAGGTAAATGGCTCAGGGAAGTGTATTACATTCTTCAGTAAATATTGGTTCTTTGCTAAATATTAATCAGTGAGTCCCTGCACCCATTTCTTCAGTCTACACTGCAGTGCAACGATTAAACTGGAAAAGGCTCGTAAAATGACAAGCAGTGAATGTGGAGGAGGTGCAACTGTCAAACAAATAAACAAAGAAGGAAGGGGAACTTTATCTTATGAGGAAATTATGCAAAAGACTGAAACCTAATTCCAGACAGCTGCTGTGAAAGGATCTAATTGTTTCCAAATCACCTGTTTAATTTGCATTTCCAATTATTTGTTCATACTTTTAACTACACTTCTTTCTTCATTTGCAAAACAGAACTTTTAAACAGAAACAGAAGCCCAGTTGAAATCACCAGAGCTATTTTTTATTGCCTCTTCACCTTTTTTGAAGGCCAGACCACACAGACCCTGACATCCAGTCTACGCTTTTTCACTTATGACCACTCATAGTTGCTTCCTTTCTTACTACCACTTTTTATGGTATGAAGGGGGTCCAAGTTTGGAATGGAGATGAGTCCATCTTCTAAGGAAAGAGAAGTTATCAGTTACCTGTACGCATATCTCTCAACTCTCCAGATTTTCACAGAATGTCCATATTTTTGCTCTGTTCCACATAAGATTTGCAGTTTTCTGACAAATCGTTGAGGTCTGAAGTCACTAAATAATGACAGTCACTTGAGTTTCAGACTTCATATCCTTCAGAAAATGTATGCTACTACAAAACATTTTATTTTAGCAGATTTCTAAATTTATAAGAGCAATATTTAAAATGTGTCCCTATTTTTGAGCCTTTGTCCCACCTTTATTTTTGGCTTTGTCCAGAGTTCTTGTTTTAGAAATTGAGAGTTATGTATGTAGGTGCTCTGTTGTTATTTTTCTTTTGGCTTTTCCCGGTTAGGGGTCGCCACAATGGAACTACAGTCCGCTAATGATTGGCAGTCGATTTTTACGGTGCCGAGGTGCCAGCCCAACACCCAACCTTCAACGAAGGCACGCCCATTCACACATGTCTTTTGAACGCCACTCGACCACGGGGAGAACATGCAGACTCCACACAGAAGGTGCTCCAGCCGAGAATCGAACGGGAGAACCTTTTTCTGTGAGGCGACAATGCTACCGCTGCACCACCACGGCTTACCCTGTTTCAGTAAATCCATTGCAGCTCATGATCCGGAACTGTTTTCCAGTGCCACAAAGGTGCATTGCTCTCTGTTCTTCTCTGGTAGTAGCAGGCCGGTGCAACTTGCTTTCTGCTGGTGGTAAGGGAGTTATGCAGTATGCTGTCCCTTGACAGGGGGAGGGAGATACACTGTTTTATTCCTTGGTAACAGAAGAGGGGTATTCTCTGGTCTCCCTTGGTAATGGGAAGGTGGTGTAGCCTGTTCTCCACAGTAGTAGAAGTGTGATGTAGTGAAGTAGTGGCTCTCCCTTGATAACAGAAGGGATACTCCCAGTTTTTCCCTTGTAGTGAGAAGGTGATGTACCCTGTTTTCCCCTGGTAGTAGGATGGTGATGTTAGCTGGCCTTCCCTGTAGTAAAAGGGTCCTGCTATCTGTTCTTCCTTAGTAGTTGGAAGGTGATGTACCCTGTATTCCCCAGGTAGTAGGATGGCGATGTTAGCTGGCCTTCCCCGTAGTAAAAGGGTGCTGCTATCTGTTCTTCATTAGTAGTTGGAAGTTGATGTACCCTGTTTTCCTCGGGTAGTAGGATGGTGATGTTAGCTGGCCTTCTCCGTAGTAAAAGGGTGCTGCTATCTGTTCTTCCTTAGCAGTTGGAAGATGATGTACCCTGTTTTCCACTGGTAGTAGGATGGCGATGTTAGCGGGCCTTCCCCATAGTAAAAGGGTGCTGCTATCTGTTCTTCATTAGTAGTTGGAAGGTGATATACCCTGTTTTCCACTAGTGGTAGGACTTTCATGATTCCTGTTACCCCTAGTGGTAGGACAGTAGTGATGGCGTTCCTCCCATGACAGGAGAGTGTTACATCCTGTTACCCCTGGCAGTAGGAGGGTAATGATGCCTTTCCTCCCATGTGACAGGAGAGTGTATGTCCTGTTACGCCTGGCAGCAGGAGATTAGTACTGTCTGCCCCTCCCATGTGACAGAAAAACATTGCATCTTGTCACCCCTTCCAGCAGCAGCAGAGAGCACAACAGGCAGTTCACCTATCAACTTTCTTCATCAAAATCTCAGAAGAGAGAACTTGTTCTTTCCATATGATAGGCGAGTGTCACATCCTGTTACCTATGGCAGTAGGAGGGTGTTGATGTATGTTCCTCGCACATGACAGGCTAGTGTTACATCTTGTTCTCCCCTGGTGGTTGTAAGAATGTGCTACACAGACTTCCATGTGTTAGGAAGAGGGTGTTGTTGTTTCCTACTCTAGTAGGAGGTTTTATGTAGCCTGTTCTCCCCCAGCAGTAGTGAGAGGATGCTGCACCCTCTTTTTCCAGGTAGTAGGATGGTGATGTTATCTGTTTCATAGTGCTAGCAGGACACTGGTGCAGCCTGCTCTTCCATGGTAGTAGTAAAGGGGTGGTACCCCCCACCCCCCTGTGTTAACAGGAGTGTTGCTTAGCGTTTTGTATGGTACTAAGAGGAAGGTATAGTTTGATCAGGATGGGCCCAAAGTTTGCTGATTCTCTTATTGTCTCTGTGCGTAAGTGTACTGATATAGCCCCATTCTTATATAACCTACCACTTCCAGCAGCAGCAGTAGAGAGCACGACAGGCAGTCCATCTATCAGCCTACAGTACTTCAGCAAAGTCTCAGAAGAGAGATCTGCAAAAGGCATCATTTCTTCCCATCCTGCCAAATCCACTTACAATTATTCCTGGAAGTCCTTCTGTTTAGTAAATTGCCTTACTTATTGAAAGAGCTGATGTTCTTCATCTCACATTGCTGCAGTCCTTACTTATGGGTAGTCCGCTGTCCTCGGTCGGCCCGAATACCAAAGTATTAGGCTGACATCGGTCACGGGCGCCTAGATCTGACATCAGAGCGTCAGGGTATAAAGGCGCATGACCGACGTCATATCCTCAGTCTTTTTTGCCGCATGGTCCGATGCAGAAGCAGAGTTGCAAGTGCCGTTCGGCGTTCTGAAATTTTCGTTTTGAGTTTCAGACCGATACCAAGTTGGGCTAAGTACCCGTTGGGGAATATTTTTGTTTTTTGTTGCCACAGTTACTTACCGGAAGTCAGAAAAAGTGAATAATTGTATTTCTTGTGGGAAACAGATACTGCATAGGGATTACCACTGCTTTGTATTCCTTGTTTGGGACGAGCACGGCGTAGTGGTGTCGATTTTGTGCTAGGTTTAATAAGCGCACTATAAACGGAGGTTAGATTGCGCTAGGTTAGTCTTTGGCAAGAGGTGTAACTATAATATGCCGTTGGATGTTCCGACGCCTGCTTCTACTAAGAAGCACAAAGACAAATCTTTAAAGCCTAGGCAGGATGATTCGTCCGTTTCGGACGCCGGACCTTTAGAAGCTACAGCTGAACAGGTGGATCCGGCTGAAGTTTCTGTTGAGTCCCAGGGGGAAACTTTGATTTTACAAGATGTGGCCTCTCAGGAGGCAGGCCAGGCTGAAGGGGCCTCTCAGGTTACTATTCTCCCTTCTTTGCCTAAGGTGGTTAGGCCTTCTGCTACTGTTTCTAAGGGTCCTTCTAAGGGCAGGTCTGTTTTGCCTTCCTCTGGTGTCAGTTCTGGTTCTTCAGGGTCGGTGCCTAAAAAGCACATGCTTAAAATGGCAGAGGATTTGATTACTTTAATTAGAGGTTCTATGCCCCCTCCTGATAAGAGGCCCAGGATGGAGCCAGAGTTGGAAAGTTTGGAGCAGGCCTCAGATGATTCAGAGTCTTCTACTGAGGACATTCAAGATTTCCCTCCTTATTCTGATTCTGATGCAGAGGATTCCACTCCTTCTGCTTCTCCTCCAGAGGATTTTTCATTTTCAGAAACTCTCCATTCCATGAGGGAGCATTTTAAGTGGGAGGGACAGGATTACTCTGATTCCGGAAGAGGCTTAGGGAGTTCTTGTTTTACCACAGCATAGACCCTTAGCTATACCTCCGGTTTTGGATGTTGTTTCAGATGTTTTCTCGGAAGCTTCCCTTAATCCAGATTCTGTGCCTCCTGCCCCAGTTAAACCGGACAGGTATTACAGGGTGCCTAAGGCTCATAAATATCTGTATAAGAGTCCTAGGGCGGACCCAGAAACTATTAGTCAGGGGCCTAAGGGTGTTAGAGCCTCTGTTGTTAAGAATCCGGTTCCTCTGGATAAGGAAGCTAGAGCTTTGGATAGATGGGGTAAGAAGGTGTATACCTCTTCTACTTTAGCAATGAGAGCTTTGAACTGCCAGT
Organism: Protopterus annectens; assembly: GCF_019279795.1. Taxonomy (NCBI): domain Eukaryota; kingdom Metazoa; phylum Chordata; order Ceratodontiformes; family Protopteridae; genus Protopterus; species Protopterus annectens. The sequence continues at coordinate 1,777,961,356 of NC_056744.1, read as the reverse complement.
TTCATATGTTGAAGTATCAGAATTTCCTCCTTTCTCAGCTAAGATCTAAAGTGGATGCTTTGGCAGAGGGAATAGAGTGTAAAGAATTGCAGGATTTAGTGCATGTTTCTGAACAGGTGGGTAAGCACTCTTTGCAATGTGGTTTTGATGCTTTACAGGCTTCTTCTAGGGTGGCTGCCACTGGTTCAGTTATTCGTAGGCATGCCTGGCTTAAGGATCAGAATTTGTCTGAGCATGTTAAGTCTAGAATTCTGGATGCCCTTTGCAGTCTGAAGTTTTGTTTGGTCCTCCTGTGGAGTCAGTCTTAAAGAAAATGGAAGACAAGGCTAAGTCTATGCAGACTGTTAAAGATTTTTTGCAGGTACAACCTCCAAAGTTTAGTAGAAATTGGCCTACTAAGGGGTGGACGTACCCTTCTTCTGATTCTCAGTCTAGGGGTAGATCTAGGCGTGGTAGGGGCAGAGCTCAGAGTACCTTCAGGCCGAGACAATGGAGTTCGCCTGCTCAATCTGCTGGTGAGGGCAGGGGCCAGTCCTTTCATAAACAGGCCCAATGACCTGCATTTTCAGCTGCCAGATTCCTCTTGCCTGGCAGCTCCTTTGGGAGGAAAGTTGGCTCTTTTCAAGCAAAATTAGCATTTAGTCACCCAGGACAAATGGGTATTGGACATTATAAACCGAGGTTACAAGTTCTATTTCCATACCATGCCTCCTTTCAAAGGCATGCCAGACGTCCCTCCTCGGCAAAGGATAGAGGCTCACAGACAAATTTCTTTACTTCTTCAAATAGGAGCTATACAGCCAGTTCCTCTGTCAGAAGTGGGCCTAGGATTTTATTCTCGCCTGTTTCTAGTTCCAGAGAAAGGAAACACGTGGAGACCAATTTTGGATTTATCTATCCTCAACACTTACCTGGACATTCCAAAGTTCAAGATGCTGACTTTACAACAGCTTTTACCTCTGTCGGGAAAAGATCACTGGATGGTTACTCTGGATCTCAAAGAGGCTTACCTTCATGTTCCTATCAGGCCCAGTTGCAGGAGGTACCTGCGTTTTCGGCTGGAAATTTACATTCTCAGTTCTCTGCATTGCCCTTTGGCTTATCTACTGCACCCAGAGTGTTCACAAAGGTTCTGGCTCCAGTGATAGCATTTTTCAGACTAAGAGGAATACAGATTTATCCTTATTTGGACGACTGTCTGATTATTGCACAAGAAAAGGACGAACTTCTTCATCATCTACAGTATGTGATGGCAGTGTTAAGATGCCTAGGGTATTCTGTGAACGAAACAAAGTCCAGTCTAGTACCCCCTCAGGACATGTGCTTTCTGGGTGTGAGACTGAATACAGCTTCCCAGATGGCTTTTTTGACCCCGGACAAACAAAGAAGCCTTTCTCTTTATTTCCAGCAAATGTCTCTACGGTCCAGGCTGACTGCAAGGACAGTCCTTCAAGCCTTGGGGTTCATGGCATCTTGCATTCTGGTGCTTCCCAATGCCAAATTGCATATGAGGAAGCTTCAATGGTATCTCAAAAATGTGTGGACACAGCACTGCCAAGATCTAGACACTGTCATTCAGATAATACCTTGCATTCAGAAGGAGTTTTTGTGGTGGGCTCAGGAATGTCACCTAAACAAGGGACTCTCTGTGACCCGGCCAGAGGCGAGTCAGATTCTAACGACAGATGCCTCGGACAAGGCTTGGGGAGCACACCTCAATGGAAAATGGGTGCAAAACACGTGGCCTGTCAAACTCCAACATTTGCATATCAACTTGAAGGAAATGTTAGCAGTCCAGTTTGCATTGATGGCTTTCAAAGATTTACTTCGTCCAGGGCAGGTGTTGATTCAAACAGACAACACTACTGTCATGTGGTACATCAACAAGCAGGGGGAACCCATTCTTACCCTCTTTGCAGGCAAGCAATGATTCTGTGGGAAACTGCTCTCAATCTACACCTCAATCTTCAGGCAAGGTTTCTACCAGGAGCACAGAACTCCTTAGCAGATGTATTGAGCAGACAAATAGTGGATCCTCACGAGTGGAAATTGGATCCTCATGTATTTCAACAGTTGACAGTGTTATGGGGAACTCCAGACATAGATCTGTTCGCTTCTCCACTAAATTACCAGTTGCCAAAGTTTTGCACAAAATGTTTCATCACACAGCTTGGAAGGTGGACGCTCTATCTTTCAGTTGGAACAATCTGCATGTATATGCCTTTCCACCTCTGCCTCTTCTTCCCAAGGTACTTTTGAAGGCCAGACAAGACAAGCCAACCATGATTTTGATAGCACCGGATTGGCCTCGACAACACTGGTACCCACTACTGAGGAGTTTAGTACGAGAACCTCCGTGACCTCTGCCTTTGATTCCGCACCTTTTGTCACAAGAGGACAGTCACTTCCTCAATGTCAAGATTCAGTCTCTGCATCTAACAGCCTGGCATATTCTGTTTTAGACTCTGGAGGGTCTCAGCTTCCACAACAAGTTTTGAATGTTATTTTGGAGGCCAGGAGGCCTAGTACCAGGAAAGTTTACGCTGATAAATGGAGGAGATTTTTATTTGGAGCAAAGGAAAGGACTTTGATGTCTCCAAACCTGATTTAAGTGTTGCTCTTCAATATCTTACTGAATTATTGGACAAGGGCTTGTCTTTCTCCTCAATAAAGGTCCATGCTGCAGCCATTTCTGCTCACTATGATTGTGACCCTCCTTTATTCTCTCATCCTTGGTTTAAGCAATTTCTTAGAGGGACAAAGAATATAAGACCCCCACGTAGAGCTCCTACTCCTGCTTGGGATCTCAATTTTGTGTTGGAAAAACTTACTCTACAACCTTTTGAGCCTGCAGCTACTGCCGAGTTAAAGTATTTATCATGGAAAACTGCTTTTTTTGTTGCCATTACCTCTGCAAGAAGGGTTTCTGAATTACAGGCCCTCATGGCAGTGGAGCCTTTCCTGATTTTTCACAAGGATAGGGTATCTTTGCGTACTAATCCTTCCTTTATGCCTAAAGTTGTTTCTAGTGTGGCCTTAAATCAAACTATTCATTTGCCTACTTTTTATGCAAACCCCCAAAATAAAGAGGAGAAAATTTTGCATACTTTGGATATTCACAGGCAGTTGCGTTATTATTTGAGCAGAACCAAGGAGTTCAGACAGTCTCAGCAATTGTTTGTTTCTTTTGCTTTGGGTTCACAGGGTAAACCTGTTTCAAAACAAACTATTTCTAAATGGATTGGGTTTTGTATTTCTTTCTGTTATTCCCATCATGGTAAGGAGATTCCTGCTGGAATCAGGCCTCATTCCACTAGGGCTACTGCTACTTCTACGGCCTTTATAAGGGGGGTAGCTACAAAGACATTTTGGAGGCAGCTACTTGGAGTTCAGTGCATACCTTTTCTAAACATTACCACCTTCCTCTTTATTCTAAGTCTAGGGCTGGATTTGCCACTGCAATTTTACAAGGCATTTTAGCGGCCCCTAATGCTTTATGATTTTTACCATCCTCCCTTTCCCGTTGCTTTGGGATTCTACCCATAAGTAAGGACTGCAGCAATGTGAGATGAAGAACATAGTACAGTTTTGTACCTACCATAAATGTAGATGTTCGAAGATCCACATTGCTGCAGTCCAATTTACCCTCCCTCCTTCCCCTCTGTAGTTTGACTTGGTGCTATGCTTTAGGTGATGGTTGTTGTTGGGCATGTTTTTGGGAGGTATTCTGTTTTTGGCTGTGGCCTTTCTGGTTTGGCCTTCTGACATCTGGGGCAAGAAAAGACTGAGGATATGATGTCGGTCATGTGCCTTTATACCCTGACGCTCTGATGTCAGATCTAGGCGCCCATGACCGACGTCAGCCTAATACTTTGGTATTCGGGCCGTCCGAGGACAGCGGACTACCCATAAGTAAGGACTGCAGCAATGTGGATCTTCGAACATCTACATTTATGGTAGGTACAAAACTGTACTTTTTCTTTGTTGGCCACACTTCTGTTATTGCTGTTTTTGGTTGGTAAGTGATTGTGCAGCTGTGAATTAGGAGGTACAAGTAGTTTTATGCAAGTCAGATTGTTGTCTTTTCTTAGTTGCTTGTATTTAGTAGGCATAGAAGTAGGTATGGAGTTGTGGTAGGGCGTGGCCCCCTACAAAATCACTTGTGTACAAAATTTCCTTTGTGGATTGTATACCTCCTTTTCTTTGTTTTTCTGTTGTGTTTTGCCATGTATATTGGATATAAAAAGTGTACACACCACTTGTTAAAATGCCAGGTTTTTGCGATATAAAAAAAGAGACCATAATAAATCATTTCAAAACTTTTCCCACCTTTAATGTGACCTATAACTTGTACAATTCAATTGAAAAAACAAACAAATCTGTTAGAGGGAAAAATATAAAAAATAAAAAATGTACAATACGCTGGCTGCATAAACGTACACATCCTTAAACTAATATTTTGTTGTATGTGCACATCCTTAAACTAATACTTTGTTACATCATTAGTAACATTGGCTTGTCTAATAATATTTGTAAAAATAAGGTTATTTTGAATGAATCTGTTACACCCAGAGTGCCAGTGCTTAAGAAAGGTGAAAAGGATGATATTCATATTTGCAGATCTTTCAAAATCACCACTAACACCATGGGAATGAGAGTGCAATGTCCTCTGGCAGGAAAGGTTGCCCATACAGGAAGGGATAGTAGCATTTCAGTCTGCCAGTTTGTGAAATAATTGTGTAGCTTACTATTGCAACATTGCATCATGCAATCAAAGCTGGGTGAACTCCGAATTTCACTGCTGTAAACTCAAAGAGAATTTCTAAAAGTACAATACATTTATTAAACATGTTAGATATAATTTGCCTGACTGGATTTTTCAGGGGGTAAGACCCACATAGAACATAGTATACAGCAGTAAAAATAACAGAGAGCAACAAATTAGTTACACACTTTGCAGAAAAATGCTGAAAATTTTTATAAAATGTCATATATATATATATATATATATATATATATATATATATATATATATATATATATATATATATATATATATAGATATAAAAGACAATGATATCTACATAGCTAGAGAACAGCTAGCACCATAAGATACAGGTTCCAAATACATTTATGCAAATTGTTCATTCAATTTTTTTCTTTACTAACTTTTCCTTTGTTAACCGGGTTAGCACACTGGGCCCAAATTCCCTTTCCAGAGGTGATGTGAGAGCACTGTCTGGTTAAGTGACCTATTTAGATTCCTCAAGATTGGGGACATGCACCTGCTAAATCTCTCGTTAAGGGATAGAGCAAACCCAAAGTCATAAAGACCATTTCATGTTGTGGAAAAATAATGGAGAAGGTGATATTGGATAAGTTATTATCAGAACTAGAAAGGTTAGGACTTAAAGCCATATATCAGCATGCTTATGCTGAAAATAGATCTATTACCCCCTGTTAAATGGTGTTCTATAAGAATATAATAACAGCTATGAGTGACAAATTGTGCTGTGATGTAATTTATATAGATTTAACCAGCATTTTACAGGGTCATAAACAAAACACTAATCAATAAATTAGAACAACTAGGTATCAGTGTACTCTTGATAAGAGGGATAGCTGCATGGCTTACAAATAGGACATGACAAGTATCATATAGCACCTGGACAGGTGAAATTCTTGGTTATAGTCAGGGTGTCTTACAGGGCTCTGTCCTAGGCCATTACTTGTTTAGATTGTATTTTTCAGGTCTATCTTTTTCATCTGAGGTATTCTACAGTCTGTATGCAGGTGACCTGGAATTGGGTAAACTGATTACATGCCTTACAGATAGGGCATGTCTGCAAAAGAGCTTGACTAAATTGACCATTTGGGCATACGAGAATAATATGTTTATAAATACATCAAAAACTAATCATATGAGATTTGGGAAACATAAACTGAAAGGTGAATATTTAAGACAGTTCACAGTGATTGAAACTGTAGATTCATTTAAGGACCTGAGTATACAGATAGATCCAGCTCTGAGTTTTTCTTATCATATCAACCAATTGGCTAATGATAGTTATAGAACTATAGGTTGTATAAAAGATTTATGAAGTCCAGGAAATCAGAAATGATGACATCATTGTTTGTTAGTTACATTAGACCCAAACCTGAGTATGGAATAACAATATGGAAACCTTATAAGAAAACAAGCATGAGTAAACTGGAAAGAATACAGCAGAAATATACCAAGGGCATCCATGGATGTGAAAATTTAAGTTGTCACAAATGACTAAAGTATCTGAATTTGTACAGTGTCTCATACAGAGATTTAAGAGGAGACCTTATTCGGGTATATAGTGCATTTAGAGACAACTACCACTGGGAATGTTTGGGATTATCAAAAAGGGGTGGAGAATCATTGGACAACCTGTGCAGAAGATTCTATAGGAAGGAGAAGTGTACTAATTGGTTCTCTAAGAGAGCGGCTGATGCATGGAAAAAACTACCAAACTACATTTAAGCAAGCACTAATTTCGATACTTTTAAGAACAGCCTGGACATTTATTATGGGAACAACTGTTTTAGTATATACTGGCAGGCTAGAAGGATATTAATGCCTGTGCTTGAAATATTAGTAGGTATAGATGTAAATGGCGCAGATGGAGGCTGGATGACTCAAACCCTGGACTACTCGAAGTAGTTTGTAACCATAGTGCTCTGCATTAACTGGTAGCCATCATACTTTGTAAAGCTACTTCATAAGTAGAAACCAACAACAATATAAACTCGTCAAGGTGTAGGTATGAAGGGACAATGTCTCGCTGGCAAACAAAGCCTGACATAATCTAAACAATACTAAAGTAGAAAACATTATCTATCAATGAGAGCTCAGGGAGACTCTGTATGAGTTTAACGTGACCCGAATACTGATGCACGATATTTTTAAGTTACCATCAAAGTATATCCTTGCATGAGATCTTGGGAAGCTAAAGCTAAACATTTATTTACATTAATTAACTAAGGGATAGCAGTGGTTCGCATGCACCTTTTTTTTTTCAGTCTCAGCCTAGGATCACTTGCTTACTTGGAGTCACACACTTAACAATGGAGGCTGAGGGAATTGAATCCTGGACAATAGGCAACATCTTGTTAACTGCTCATAGTCTTAATAGTTTGTGCTGCTGGGCAACATGTTGTTGTTTGTCTTTTGGCTTTTTCCCGGTAAGGGGTCGCCACAGCGGAACTCCGGTCCGCTAATGATTTTTACGAAACGCTGTGGTGCCAGCTCAACGCCCAACCTTTAACAAAGGCACGCCCATTTATACACGCATGTCTTTTGAATGCTACCCAACTGCGAGGAGGACATGCAGACTCCACACAGAAGGCACCCCCAAGCCAAGCTGAGAATCAAACGGGAGAGCCTCTTGCTGTGAGGTAACAAACATGCTAAAACAAAATATAACAAAAAACAAGCCAAATAGCTCAAAAACTTGTAAACAGCAATAAAAATAAAAAAAGTGAGCCACCAAGGGAGTATTTGCATGAAACACTAGTTTATTTAACATTAAACACTGTCAAAGTAATGAAGCCAATTCATGTTTCTTGGCAAAAGCGCTTAGTTGGTTTTACTTTGTCAGTGTTTAATGTTAAATAAACTTGTGTTTCACACAAATACTGCCTTGGTGACTCCCTTTTTTTATTTTTATTACTATTTACATGCTATAACAAAAGTCTTGATCAAAGAAATTCTTTTGCTGTTGCCTAGACTGAATATTAAATATGAGAGATTATGAAAATGTCAGTTCAGCACCGTCACTTGCACTTATTAATGTCTGGTGTATTGAAATGGGCTTCAATTAAATTGTCACATTTGGCAGACAAACCACCCCCATAGCATATAACATTGACAGTACCCCACTTCAAAATGAAAATGTAATTAGAGACCCAGGAACCCAGGATGATAATTTCCTCTTCTTTGATCATGATGTAGCAACTGTTTTCAGAAAATGCTTCTACTTGGCACATCTGATCACCAAAGGAATATCATTCAGATCTAAGGATGTTATTGTCACTTTGTATTCAACACTTAGACCAGTTAAAGAATACAGCACCCCATTTGAGATGTACCTCAACAGGCATGTCAGGTAGTAGGAAAGACCAACAGATGTTCTTAACAAGGACAATCATGGGCTTAAAATCCATCAGCTACCAGAAAAGAGTAGAATCAGGATCAATGTCCCAGTTTTCTTCAAATGAAACACAAAATCTCAAGAGATAAAGAAATTGGTTAAGCGCTTTTGTCTACAAACAAGACATCTTCAGAACCGATATAGATGAAAGCGCTTAACCGACTGGTTTTTTTTTGTATAACAATAAAGCATTTATCCCGGGTACTTGTGGCTGTCTGGAATGCATTTTTTGTTTGGTTTCCCTCTCTTCTTTGTTTTATAGGCTTCACAAGGCAGTGCAGTGCTATAATGGTTAGAGTTGTCACCTCACAGCAATAGGTTCTCCAGTTCGATTCTCAGCTGGGGTATCTTCTGTGTGGGGTATGCATGTCCTTCCTGCATTCAAGTGGGTTTCCACCAGTGCTATGGTTTCCTCCCACATTCCAAAGACATGCAGTAGGTGGATTGGACACTCTAAATTGGCCATAGGTTGAGTGTGTGTGCAGATGTGTGTGGTGCACCCTCCGAGGAATGTTGGGACCTCGGGCTAGCAACCTAAGCCTAAAAACCATAACTGTTACAGAAACAATGAACACTGAAAGGTGGTCATTGCCTGACATACCACATGGTACATAAACAGGAAAGAGAGAGAGACAGGCTTCTCAGATGAAACATGCCTGGCCTTCTGTGCAATCAGGGACCAGATAGTCCAGGATCTGTTGTACCTTAACAAATCAAATAGTCTTACAAATACCAGAGCCAGAGATTTAAACCTGCTTCAGTGGGTCAATAAAGCAAGGTGAAGAGACAGATTCATTACTCAGCATTTCCGTCACCTCTGGAATCGACTGCACCCACAGATAAAGCAGTGTGATACCCTGTCTTCCTTCAAATGGGACCTGGATAATTGGATTGAGTACTCATAAAGTAAACCAAGGCTTGGCTGACAAGGCCCTCCTTGAGAGGAGAGGTACAGTCGCAGAAGGGAAATGTGAAAGGGCAGTGTGATAGCTTGTCTTCCTTCAAATGGGACCTGGATAATTGGATTGAGTACTCATAAAGTAAACCAAGGCTTGGCTGACAGGACCCTCCTTGACAGAAGAGGTACAGTCACAGATGGGAAATGTGAAAGGGCAGTGTGATACCCTGTCTTCCTTCAAATGGGACCTGGATAATTGGATTGAGTACTCATAAAGTAAACCAAGGCTTGGCTGACAGGGCCCTCCTTGAGAGGAGAGGTACAGTCACAGATGGGAAATGTGAAAGGGCAGTGTGATACCCTGTCTTCCTTCAAATGGGACCTGGATAATTGGATTGAGTACTCATAAAGTAAACCAAGGCTTGGCTGACAGGGCCCTCCTTGAGAGGAGAGGTACAGTCGCAGATGGGAAATGTGAAAGGGCAGTGTGATACCCTGTCTTCCTTCAAATGGGACCTGGATAATTGGATTGAGTACTCATAAAGTAAACCAAGGCTTGGCTGACAGGGCCCTCCTTGACAGGAGAGGTACAGTCTCAGATGGGAAATGTGAAAGGTGAAAGGGCAGAATGTAAGGGTTGCAGGACACAGTAGTCTTGTGTTTATGCCGACTCCTATGATAACAATGATCCCTGCCATCATTTGATCATTACGCTGAAGAGACAGAACCAGCTCCAAAACAGCACAGATGGGTGCAGCGTTTTTCTGACAGCCTGTGTTCATTCATTCATTTATTCATTTATTCATTCATTCATTTATTCATTTATTCATTCATTCATTTATTCATTTATTCATTCATTCATTTATTCATTCGATCATTTGCGTGCTTACTTGTTTATTTATTTAAATTGCATTTCATAACTTCTTAGGTGCACTGGTCCAGGAAGCCTTATAAGGCACGATCAGGATTTGTGGCAAGATGTTACAATGTGATAGCTATACATTGGCAAGTTAGATAATGACATATTCAGGAAACTTATAGTACTGAACAGTGGAAAAAATAGTTTATTCTTGTTACAGGCAACGAAAAATTATGTAAAATACAGTCCACTCTACCCATATATGTAGAGACAAAGATAAAGCAGTAATTAAACAGAACAGGTGTTCTAGAAATTAGTGCATACAGTGTGTTTGGGCAATAAAAGGAATTTATATTTACATATTGACAAAGTAGAAGTCATTGTACCTATGAGGTTACAGAACCATTCCAATGACCCATTTATTTCCCAGCCCTGCATTTTGTAACTCACACTACCCAACAGGACCTCCCCATTCTAGTAGGAACACCTTATCACTAAACCCTTTTCTCTGTCCAGGCAGTGAGGGTGAGATTTGGGTACCACAAGGCCATTGTCCAGCTCTTCTACTCCTTCTTTTCTTAGCCAATGAGTACAGCTGTACAATATGAGGTCTGCTACAAAGTATCCACTGCAGAGACATGCCTTTTCACACCCACTATGCACGTATGCAGTGTTAACGCTCCTTGGCTGCACTAATTCTGTCAGTTCCTCTTGCAGAAATACAGTTCTGCACTTTTCTCCAGATGGTGCTTATGCAGTGGAAGTATTACTAGCCCCCTCCGCTGACACTAGCAAGCCAATGACACCCACTTACTCCCATTCAATGCTGGACAGCTTCTCCAGCTCCATGGCCACTAACCAAACCAGGGTTGGCTTAGCATGCCCCTGTCACTATCCTGGTACTCCTGCTAATATATTCACAGACTGTTCAGTAATAAAAAAATCCATTTCCATGCTGAACTCAAGCACCCAGGTTTCTGGGAAATTTTTCAAAAATCAGGATGGTGCAATGGGAGGTTTGGGGATGCTTAACACTTTCAGTCACCAACAAGGACCTGCTTCCACCCTGTCTGCCTCAACCACCACAATTACCAGCTGAAGCTCTCACTGACCCTCCACCATTCTCCATTTCTGGGATTTACCATTCTTCATTTTTTAGGATTCCCGTTGGTACCACATTCCACACTTTATCCTACTCAAGTGGAGACATGGAGGAGTATGACTATCTGGTAAGGCTGTGTCTGATGTCTCTTTAGTCTGCAGGTATTCGATCACATGCCATATGTGGCAGCATGGTTTTCTGGTACTTAGTCTCATGCAGTACACGGCAGCATGGTTTGCAGGTATTTGATCTCATGTCATACATGGTAGCATGGTTTGCAGGTATTAAGTCTCTTGTCACACATGGCAGAATAGTTTGCAGGTATTTAATATCATGCCATATGTGGCAGTATGGCTTGCAGGTATTCAGTCTCATTTCACACATGGCAGCATAGTTTGCAGGTATTTGATCTCACGCCGTATGTGGCAACATAGTTTGCAGGTATTTAGTCTCATGCCATACACAGCCACATGCGAAAAACACTGCTGCTTGTATATTTCCAAAATTAGTTCATATGTTCATTTACAGTTGACTAACTACTGTTGTGAAAGTATGTTGGCTACTTGTGGATAAAATGCAGACTGCAGTCATGGTATGTACTACGTGTGCTGTTATTAATGTGTACTATTCCCTGTTAATGTGTCTTTACATCACTGATATGCTTTCTCCCATCTATGGAAAAAAATAGAAACATAACCAAAATGTTGGAGTGACTAGAAGTACTGCCTCCATTTACAACAAGCAGGAAATGAGTCAGGGACAGCTGCTTCCCATCACTTCCGTAAAGCCGAATGAAAACCAAGTAGATGGGTGTTCCTTGCATGCTTCTTATCAGTGGTGACTCACCATGCCAGCCAGTGAACTGAGATTTAAGAAGCACACCTGCCATGAAGTAAGCAGAGCAGAAGAGGAAGTTAGTACATTACCAAAGACAGAGCCGCAAATGAAAGAGCAAGAGCAGATCACTCCAGTAATGAAGTGGTTCTGATGTATGGATGGTATCCATAATCATAAGGGTCACAGTACCAGACAAACAGACTAGATTAATGAATAACAGTTTCTGCAAACGCCGCATCTCAGTGCCCTTTATAGGGTACTATGGGAGCTGAGCTTACTTACAGATCAGTGGATCTGCCCATTTCTGAATGCTTTTTGTATAAATTACAGTGATTATTAGCTCACTGGTGGAAGGTGCGGAGTGGCTACTGAAGACTGGTGACATATTCCATTACAGAGTTCTGGGCATTGTGTATGCCTTACACTATTGTAATTTGGAGGGAGGAGGTACTTATCCAATATCCACTGGTAAACACTATGTCCATACATGACTCCTTCTTTTCATCAGACCTGCATAAGCTCTTATAATCAGAACCCCAGTTTATAGCTGATGAGCTCACGACACAACAAAAAAGACAGGATCACCACGCCAGCATTTCTGCAGTGGCTTTGGCCATGACTATGCCATGGATGGTCAAGACTCATCTAGCAAACCCAGGAGCTAGAAGTGAATAACCAATGCTGACTCACCTTTTTTAGAGTGAAAAAGTGAGGGGACTCTACTCTGAAACCTCCTTCTGGAGGCCAGGAACCATAAAGATTAGGGCCTTGGATGAACAGAAAGCCACAGACAATGTGAGTAGTCATGAAACAGACATGGTACACGTAGAAATAAAAAATCATGCACATTATAAATCATGTCAAAGACCTGTGCTGGAGAGGGGGGCAACTAGCTGTACAAACAAATCTTATCTTACTAAATCAATGAAAGCAAAAATGTCATCCAATAAACAGGAAGGATTGTAGATGCTGACAAAAATCTGAAATAGTTTGGAGGGCCAAAAAATATTAAAAACAAGAGTGAGGAAAAATATTTCAGAGGCCATGATTCAAGCATAGTTTTAAAGTGGGAGAAACAACCATTTTTGCTGCTCCTTATTCGAAATCAATGCACTCGGGTATGCATCTGTTTACACCCAACTTCAGATATCTGTTCTCAAAATATCACCAACAACAGAAGTAAAAATCCTACTGCTATGCTAACAAGTCATCCTGCCACTTGGATATTATTTCTCTGATGCCTTTAAATATAGCTGGCTTCAATTACTGATCTAGTTAGCTCCTGTGTTGGGGTCATATAACCTGAATGCCCTGAAGTATGCCATCCACGGTCTAGTCAATTCTGCACAGATTGTCATCCTGCAGCTGCTGTCCACTGCATGACAGCTGAGAGCTTTGAACCTCTGATTTTCTCATCTTTCCACCTGTCATTTCTTGTTTTTATCTAAACAAGTAACAATTCCCCCACTTCATTATTTACATGGCATCTGGACATTACTGATGCTCATACACAGTGAATTGAATATACAATTCACAAAAAAAAAAAAGTAGTCATCAAAAGGAGAAAGGTCTTTTATTAACTCCATCCTATGGTACAGATAGAAGCTGGATGGCTGCTCTGTACATGGCCCCACTGTGGGCTTCCACTGTGCTCACACCATATGACACAGCAATGCTGCAATAGGTTTTATAGCTGTCTCTTTGTCACTATATCCTGTACCAGCTACAAGGGTCAAGTCACATAAAAAGGGCCTGAGAGGTTAGGGCACCTATCCACTTACCAAAAGAAATGCAAGATCTCCAGTTTCTTACAATTTCACAAATGCTCTACTTTATATGTTAGAACCCAGCTAGCATGTAAAAGTACCTACAGCAAACTATAAGAGTGATGGAACATTGTGCCTGTCTGTACATAAACATGGGTTCCCTGCTTGTCTTGTATACTCAGTGGATGGAGGTGACTGCTCCAGATTATAGTATGGCAGTTTTAGTTAACTAGACAGCACTGGATGAATGTATGGAAGGATGGATGGATGGATGGAGGGATGGATGGATAGATGGATGATGGATGGATGGATGGATGGATGGATGGATGGATGGATGGATGGATGGAGGGATGGATGGATGGATCAATTAGTTAAGACACTGTGATGAGCATGTGTGATGGTGACCCTGAAAGTCCAAGTACTTTAAATGAAACTGTCAGATCAGTAAAAATGTAAATTCAATCAGTGGGAATATGAGTGTGGCATATTAGGATACAAACCCTACTCTGAGGTACAGTGATCTTAGCATCAGCGTATATCACTATTAGAGATATAGTTCCTTTGTATCATGGAATGCAAAAACCTTTTAAATATGTAGCAGTACACTTTCCAATTCACTGTTTGTCAGAATCACATTTAAATGTTTGAAGTGTCATGGTTCACAGTACTAATATTGCTCTGCTGACAAGAAGCTGATTTATCTTTCATACGTCTCTGCCCCTGGAAATTATTTTCATCTTTTCAAATTCATTGCATCTGCAGAGAGCTATTGCGTTCACTCATCACCCCCTATGTGAACGAATGGATCCTTTCACTACTCCTGCCCAAGGGTATAGCTAGACATCCGTAGTGTATGCAAATTAGTACATTAATTCTGAGAATCTCTCAGACACATTACGACTCAAATAGTATAAAATGTTTACAACTATCTGAACTAGTGTTTGCTCCACAAAGCCATACAAAATATGATTACTTGATAAGAATGCACCTCAAAAAATAATCTTTTTAAAAGTGGCAGCAGATGAAAATAATGTACCCTTTCTGGAGCATATGGGTGATATTTTAAGGATTGAGTACATATTTAAATGATATGATGAGTGGGTAGTGAGGTAGGACATGAGTATGCAGATTTAGTACATAATATACATTATGCACCCCTGCTCCTTACGGGCCCATCTTCCATCTCAATACGTACTTCTCATCTTCATTCATTAAACTTATGTTGGTGCTGGATACAAATGTATGATCTATAATCTGGTACATATCTACAGTAACTGTCAGAGGGATACTTTGGGCAGTTTGCCAGTACTTCCTGTCTTGGTCCTAGAGTTTGAATTGATTGCACTACGTTAGTTAACAGACATAGCCGAACCTGCAGGTCAGTGATAAATGCTGTGCCCAAACTGCAATATAATAAGAGTGTATCATCACTCTACTATTTTAAAAAGGTCTGTTTATGTTCTGCTGTTCTCTGTATTAGAGAGAGCACCCACATAATGCCACCAACCTACATGTTGTAGGAAGCACATCATAAATGAAACTATAGCTATCGCAGACTAAACACTCCCATTACGTTATACTTTAACCACAAAATAAGCCACTTCAGCCTACTTACTTCTTAAAGAGGAACTCGGCACAGAAACATTAACAGAGCTGAAGAGGAAATGGAACACATATAAGCCAGTTTTTTTATGAGATGAGAGGAGAAAAAGAAAATGTTGGTTAAATATGATTTGTAGGTTATTCTTTATGTAAGGAAGTGGGCAGCTGGCTAAGCCAAGTGGTTCTTATCTGCTATCAAACATTTATGTTTCCATGGTATCATGTTCAGATGCCTGTCTCTAGAGAAGTAGGGTAAAGGAAACAAAATGGATAGCGTCTGATATATAGCGGGCAAATCATTCTGTAGATATGCTTGTAATTTCATTGGAATAATGACAAGCCTGTAAATAATGCATCAGTTTAAGAGAAGTCACGATGACAAAATAAATTGTTTACAAGTTGTGTATGTAGTGTATAGGTGGCACATTGTATGCTTTAGTACAACATGATGAAGAAAATATGCCCGCTAAAGCGAAAAAATGTTAATCAACGGCAGTGGCTGGTGTATTTTCATGTATTTTTCTAACTGCACAACCTCAGAACTGTACAAAGAACAACAGTCGGTTACTTTATTTATAAAATAGAGTTGCACCCTGAGGACAATCTGCAAAATATGTCCATATGTATAATGTCTTTGCTTCTGTGGCATTTCTTATGAGTCCCTCTACAAAAGGTTTCTTTCCAGTAAGGATAACGCATCATCAAAGTGCAACAGATAATAGATGTATGCATGCCTCTGTTACAGAAACACTAAGCTGTTATTTCCTCATTACAGCCTAGGTAATGAAGTCACAAAGGCTATAAGAAGCACTTGCTGACATCATCGCCATCATAATCGTCATCGTCATCATCATCAGCAGCAACAGCAGCTAGCATGTAACAAATATACAAACTACTCCCTAGATCACAAATAGCATATTGCTGTTTGTTATAAAAAGGATTGGAACCCAAGTTAAAACCTGAAATGGGTTAGAATTTCTTTCAAATTGAATTATGTCTTCTAGCTTTCACAGTTCTTTAGTAAATACCTATTTAATTGATGGCAAGTCAGCCAACTTTTCATCTGTATATATATATATATATATATACACGTGTGCGTGTGTGTGTGTGTGTATATATTTTGCTATTAACTGGCATTTCTATAGAGCACTCATTAAGCTTGACGTTACCTACTTTTTTGCTGCATAGTGCTGCTTTTCCTGCATCGCAAACATAAAAAACAACAAAATACTGAAATGAAAAAGCGTTGAGTGTTTTATAAAATGTTTAGTGCTTTCATCCCCAAAATGAAACTGAGACTTCATCATTACAAATGCAGCAACATGTGAAATCCACTAATGTATGATTTGATAACCACATGACTTGATGACAAATTGATATCACTAATTAAAAATACTCATTAACATGACAACAGTCTTGTATAAAAAATAATTAAAACATATTTATTTATTTAACATTTGTTAACCAGGAAAGTCCAACTTGGAACAAAGCCAATTTTCAGCAGAGGCCCAGGGAGAAACACTCCAGAAACATGTTTTTGTAACATTGGAGGGAACCAGAGCACCCACAGGAAACCCACACAAATGCAGGGAGGACATGCAGACTCCCATGCACCCCAGCCAAGAAATGAACTAGAGAACCTCTTGCTGTGAGACAACAACGTGACCATTGCACCACTGTGCCAAATATACATGTACATATGCATGTGACAATATACATACGCATATACATAAAGTACCTAAAGAAATACCTAAAGTTTAATTTGAATATTTAAAAAATAAAAATTGGATGAAAATTACTACTAGAAAACATTTATCGGAGTGGTTGTAGTTTTAAAATACATTTGATGTTCATGCTGTCAATTATACCTGAAAAATTAATTTGCATTTAACAGTATTTGCCACTATAGTTCATTGTTCTCAAGCAGTGAATTAAAATTGCCAGCTCTACAATCATAGATACCAAAATAAAAAAAAAAAATCCTAAAATGTATACATGTTAAAGAATGTTTCCTTAATTCATATACATGTTCAGAAATTATTTCACTTAACCTTTTAATATTTTTCCCAACATAGAAACTTTCACATGATAAATCAATGACCACATACAGAATCTATGTACTGTCCCAACTGAAATGACTGGCCACATTAAAAGTTTTGTTCACTGATGTACCTGCAGTATTTGCACAAGACCCATTTAAATTTTCGTTTATTCTTTAATATCAATACAAAGTCAGTGGTTCACTCAAAATTCTGGTTCAGATTGCAGCCTTTCTTGTTACGTAAGGATCACTGACAGAACCCACACTGTGAAAGTAGCAGACTCCAAGTCCGACTTCAGACCAGTGACAAGTGGAGTACCACAGGGTTCAGTCCAGGGTCCTCTCCTGTTTGGTATCTACTTTTCTGAAGTACAGGCTAACACAGAAGGTCTTTGGCTAATGAAGTTCGCAGATGACTGCAAACTAGGAGCCATAATTGAAACTTCTGATGATGTGGACATCCTACAAAAGGGCCTCACTGAGACAGATGCCTGGTATCAAAGCCATGGCCTCAAGCTCAATGCCAAAAAGTGCATTGTCATCCCCTGGTAAAAACTCTGTACCCATGAGCTACCACATAGGTGGCAGTCTAACACCGAAAGTGTGATAATACACCTTGGGACACAGATGGACAGTAGTCTCTCCTTTGATAATCACATCACCACAGTAGTCAGGAAATCCTTCTACATGGCACACCTCATCACAAAAGGTTTCTCATCCAGGAATAAAAAAGGTCATTGTTCCCCTCTACTCGTCACTCATTAGACCCATTATAGAGTACAACGCCCCTTTTGGTATGTACCTCACAAGATATCTACAACAACTGGAAAGGCCACAGAAATACCTCACAAAGAGGATTACTGGCCTCAAACAGATGCCCTACGCAGACCGTCTCAAAAAACTCCAGCTTTACTCCATCGCATATCACCTACTCAGAGGCGATCTCTGCCTAACATACAAAGCTATGTCAAACACAGAGCTGTTGGACATGCTCCACTTAAAGAAATTCCAATCCCTCCAAGCTACATGCTCTAGGGATCTAAACCTTGTCACCACAATAAACAGAACATGCTGGAGGGATAGATTCCTGTCCCAGAGACTTATGATACTCTGGAACAAACTACCCATCTATATCAGACAAAGCTCCTCATTAGCACTCCAAGAAAAATCTTGATGACTGGATGGGAAATAGGAAATTCATCCCGGGGATCACCTCTGTGGCTCTGCTTGACAGGAGCACAGGAAAATAATTTTCTTGGGTGGTAAAAGCCAGGGTACCTTTTTGGGTAGACTTGTATAGGCCCTAGAGCCGAGAGCCTAGTACCTACCTATGAACCTATGAATATTACCAATACAATTTACCAGGTCATAATTTCCAAGCCCATATTTCTAGTTATTGAAAATTACTTTCTTAGTATTTACACTGTCAGTATTATTAATTAATACGTTACCTGTTTAACATTGTATTTATTTTCCTTGTATTCTTGCATAGATGAAATGCTTTAGAATGTAAACTAGGCTTAAAATTTTGTATCTTTCTGTCTACAGACATCATTAAAATATCTGTCAAAAGAACTGAATGATATCTCCACTCCAAAGATAAAGTTTTGACTTGGTGCATTGTTCAACAAACATGTGTTTATTAGCTGCCTACCTAGAAAGACATATCAACTGATTCTTAGAAAAATTATTTTTAATCTAAAGAGGATGAAAGCTGTTAAAATACAAATAATTATTTGCAAATATTGGTTTCCTACAATTATTAGAATCAAAGGTGTTAGTTTCTATCTTTAGTTTAATGTTTAGGAAATGTGCTTCATTTTTTGCAAGGTTACTAGTAAACAGTAAAAATTCAGTACAAGAATTCAAATCTCTCATGAAATTTTCAAATTTAGCAATGATTCTATTCCAAATTAAGAATAATTTATATATAGTGAACATATAATTTTACTTTGTTAACATGATATATTGTATAAATAATGTTCTGTCAATCTACCAAGAACCAAATTTGCAAAAATTGGGATAAAACCACCTCTACAGCAACAGCAATTGGTTATTAATAATAGTGGTCATTGAATGCGAAAAATCAGTGTGTAAACAAAATAACTTGATTTCCTTGTTTATCAAATTTGTTTTCTCAAACAAATAATCCTTTATAAATTTTATATCAACATCCTGAAATATACATATATATAACAAAAGTATATCATCGTTGCTAGCCAACATATTCATGGAAAATAAATCAATTTTGCAAATTGTTGCAACTGGTACAAAAAAAAAATGGCAATAATTGTTTACATAAGATGTAATAGACTGAACAATGACACGAAGCTTGCTATACAGGAACTACAGACCCCATCTTGTTTTAGTTGCAATTATTAAGACAGACCCAGTTGAGATGCTTGTAGATAATAATATTGCATCCTTAACTAACAAGAGAGGCTGCAACCTACAACAGAATTTAATGCAAACCACTGTTTTTTTTTTATTAACATCAAAGATCAAAGGAATGTTGAAATAAGGCTCATGCAGCTAGTTCAGGTACGTAGATAAAGGAGATATGACTGACATTAAGGAAGCTGACTAGACTTTTATGGTTACTAGGCACTTCAGCTGCAACAGTAATTGGGTTGTGTATATAGCTGTCTGTTTTACAGGTGGAAGCCTCTATGTTGAGAAAACTGTTAAAAGGTTAAGTGAAATAAGTTATCAATGTTTATATGCTATCAAAACTAAAGACATAAAGACACATTAAGAAACATTCTTTAACAGACACAGGCTTCATGAAATTTGTTTTGTTTCTGTTTTTCGATTTTGATGTGTATGATTGTATAGCTGATACTAACAAACTGATATAGAATGAGACACAGAGACACAATCTCAATCATGTTGCATGTATAACCCAACACACCCCCTACAATAATCTTTTACTTTTATTCTTCACAAACTGCACACTTGACTTAAACCAGAAGTTTAATCAGCGGTGTTCTTCACTTATGGATTTCTCTAGTCCACACCATTCAAAGTTGTCTTTCAGCTTTGAATCCAGTCACCTCCCCCTATAATGAACTCCTTCAAATCCTGCTCTTGGGAGGGTAACCAAGAATGGTCAAGTTCAAGCTCTTAGTTTACAATCTCATTATATTCCCATTTCTACCTAAATTGAAGACAGCTGCTTCATTCTTCCTGTCAAGTGGATAGTTTTAGTGATATTCAAATGAACTAACACTAAAGTTTTGTTGTTACTGTGAATGAGTTCTGTGCCTTGCATGTGTCTATATAACCTAATAAACATTGTTATTGCTACTACATGTGACATTACAGTGCATTTTAATGACATGCCTCATGCTAAGTCTGCAAGTCAACATTCTAGGTGTCCTAAGATTATATTGACCATTTCATCTATCCATTTTCTGAACCACATGTCCCTGTGACAGTTGAAATGGTAACAAAATGAGCAGAACATTCAACCCTCCCTATCCACTATTGTATCCTTAGGTCATCCTTTGGGATCCTCAGGAATTTCTAAGAATACTAAGATTTAATGCCCTCGGCATGCCCTCGGTCTCCCTCAAGGTTTCATCCTAGTGGGCCATGTCTTTTACACCTCTCACTGGGGGCAGCTAAGGGGCATCTTCACTTAATACCCATCCCAGGTCTATTAATTCTTCTCAGCCAGAAGAAGCAGTGTATCTAGTCCAACATTGTCTGGATTGCTCAGCTCCTCATTGCATCATGAAGCATAAGTTAGGCAAGCTTGCAGAGGAACCTCATTTCTCCCAGCTGTAACATTTGTACAGGCACACTGTAATTCAGTAATCCTGTGATTCAGCTTCCACTCTACTGCCACTGTCCACTACAGCATCTGTGGCACTGCAGTAACTGCAGCTCTCTAATGGTCAGTCCCTTGGTCACCTCTTCTCTCAATCAAGATAGATTAACGTTTTCACTTTCAGATCTGCTACTGTCCCATCTGCAGAGTAAACGCTGCCATTTTCCTGGGGAAAAACATAACTTAACTGGTCTTCATCCCAGCCACTTCACATTCATCAGTGAACCACTCCAACACAAACACCAGGATTCACAGACATTTTACATTACGAGGTCAACAACAATGTCTGAAAACAGCAAAAATGCAATCTGTCACTCCACCAGACTGAATAATCTCCAAACTTTGGTTGCATCTTAACATACTGTCCAAGAATTGGTTTTAGCACTGTGCCCTTAAAAGAGGACATGTTTTCTGAGGTCAGAAGTTCCTCATACTTTTCATTTGACTTCCTAACAATGTCTCCAGTTAAGGTCAGATTTCCTATTTTGACTGTACATCAGCCAGCTATGGGTTTGTGAATATCACCACACCTGCTGAGATCCTCCCCCAAGTGGTAACTCCAGAGTAGGAGAAAGTTTACCTCTAATCAAGAAGCTGAATTCTAAAACCAATGCTGTGTGAAGGGACAGACCTGCTCTATCTAGCTGCTATTTTTCAAACTCCCACACAAACTCTGGCTTCTTCCTAATAAGTAAAGGTATTTCCCAGAATCCATTTCCATTGCCATGGTGCAGTCCAATGAAATCCATACAACTCTTACTTAACACTTACTACAGAAGAACTTTTTACAGATGCTGAGCCCACAAAGTAGAAAACTGCACCTCACACCTTATTTTAATGTTTATTAATCTGTTAATTTGTAAATCTGTCTTGGTATTAAGCAACAGGAAGCCTTGGCAGATGTGTAAGTTTTGCTGTTTCTACTTACTATAGATGTGGGGTCACAAAGAAGCATCTATGCATGTTACCATTCAAGTTTCATAATGCATACCTCGTGGGTGCTATAACATATTTACGGTGCTCTCCAGAGTGGGACTTCATGTTTTGCAGCTTTTCATCTAAGGCCATCTAAGTGTTTGCATGACAGGTGTCTCAATTCCTTCACTACCTCTCTTCTTCACTATTATTCATGCTGAAAGTAGCCTTGAGGTCCAATAAAACCATAGCTGTCTTTGACACATTAGAGCCATTTTGTTATCTAAGGTGTTGTTTTACTACCATTTATTTCTTAGTTTTAGTTGTTTAGTTGTAAAACGGTTTGTACTGCTGGTCAGTGGACATAGTGGTACTGATGCCAAATGACCACACATATGTGTAGTAGAAGGTCTTAAGGTCACCCTGCATCTGGTAGGAATTTGTTTGACTGTGGAGGAGGACAATCAGTACTTTCTGAGTAATTAGAGGTGACATTAGACACACCCTACACCACCAAAGGTAGCATCCAAAGCACATCAGATGCTGTGACTGAAAAATACATCAGAAATTGATGACTGGGGTTAATATATCTGTCTACAGTCCAATGGACGTCTGAGTATATCAAAGATGCCCTCACCTGAACTAAGGCAACAGATTGTCATATGGGAACACAGCAGTGGGCAGCCTACGGTATTATGGTAAAGCAGGTCAGAACACATGGATGTGGAAGAGGAAGGAACTTGTAGTACCTTGTAAAAGAGGCCAGCATGAGGTAGGGGTGTGGAATGAAATGCAGAATAGCTGAAAGGCACAGACAGAGGCAGCATAACAAGCTTGATAAAACAGGGCAGAAAGGTACAAATAATGGGTTATGTCACGAAAAGAGGCAGTCAGACTTCAAGGAAAAAATTGATAAACCAGGAAAAGGTAGTAAATGAGCAGGAATGAAATGTGGAAGGACATGATGACAGAATTGACTGTCTCCAGTTTCAGTAAAAAAATGGAACATGGTAAAAAACATATTCAGGTGCTTCTGAAAAACACTGCAGATTCTACAAGCAAGTCTGCAGATTCATAAAATGTTAAATTCACTGAACACTGTTTATCATAGCCCATATGTCTTTCCAAAAATCAACATGATACTTTATTTAAAATATTAAGCCCACACCTCAGAATAGTCAGCTAACAGACTGCAGTTCAAAGCAAATTAGTTGAAAGAGTACCGGGGTTGCACCAGCAATCTAATGAGAAGAGATTTAGGAGCCTCAGCATGAGATCTGCCGAGGAGAAAAAATACAAAAGAAGAATGTTACAGGTATGCAAGCAGCTCTTCTAGCAGGATCAATAGTTGAAACATGAGAAGTAAAAAAGGAATTATTTTGGGGGGGGTGCTATTTATATGTTGTGTAATGTTAGTGACCAGGTAAGGGTGCTATTTATATATATTGTAATGTTAGTGACCAGGTAAGTCCCACTAATTAGACTTACATTCACAGAGGAGAACTGAAAAGAAAATATCCAACAAAGAGGAATAGTACATTCAGTTCTGTGTTTCTCGACTATTCCCAGGCTCATGATCTTATTCTGGTAGCAGAGTTTGTGTGGTCTTTGTGTCTTAGAATTGTTTTGCCAGGAGCGTTGTGCTTCTGGTGATGTCATACTTGGCAAACTGGCCTTGAGCAGTAAGATCAGGAAAAAAATCCATAAAATGAACACCAGTCAGATGTTTTTCAAATATTTATAGATCCTCAGCCAGAATACGGATGCAGGATCTGCCCTCTGGAGTCAAGCTTGTACTGGTCCTTGACACAGTCACCTACCTGATAGCCAGGTTACCCACAAAGGCCTGACCTCACAAGGCCCAAATGTAGTGAAAGTTTTGAAACATGAGGAGAATAAATCTAAGATGACTTCCCTGTTTAGTCTAGCAGAAGCATATTGGTGTCAAGCAGGAATGGAAATCAAACCAGAAGTAGATAAAAATCAGGCAGCAACTGAATGTGCCAAAAAACAAAAGAAAGAATATAAGGTGAAGGATCAGATGAGAAGGCAAGAAATGTGGAAAATATATAAATATAGTTGCAAGTATAGAAAACTTCTAAAAGAACCTCATGTTGATCATGATCGAACACATGAATGGTTAAGGAGAGGCGAATTCAAATCAAAAGATGAAAAGTTAATATTGGCAGCCTGAGATAATGGGCTACATACGTGTTGGTTTAGAAAGTCCATTGAACATGTGAGAGAAACAGACAAATGTAGGTTTTGTAAAACAGAATGGGAAACAGTCGCACATCTCGTTGCTGGTTGTGACATACTAATGGCAGAAGGATTGTATACTGAAAGGCATAATAATGTGGCAAGACTGTTGCATTAAGGATTGTGCAAACATTATAATATTGAAGTAGCTGAAAAACACTGGAAACATGAGCCACAAAGCATCATAGAAAATTTTGAAGTCTACATCACATGGGATCACCCATTACCAACAGTTCAAAAGACAGATGCAAGAAAACCAGATATAGTGGTCCATGAAAAGAAGACAAAAGTAGCATTGGTCATTGAACTCGCTACACCCAGTGACTAAATTGTCTTGCATACAGAGAGATGCAAACTCATAAAAAAATCAAGATTTGCAGGCAGAAACGAGAGCAATGTGGAAGACAGATACTCAGACAGTTCCAATAGTAATAGGAGGAATGGGTCTTATAAAAAAAATCTACAATCATATTTAGATGTGTTATGAATACATGTAACTCCGTACGATTTGCAGAAAGAGTCATTACTGGGCACTGAAACAATACTAATTTCATGAACTTTAATCATACTTTGACTTAGGAATGGGGTCCATTCCTGTCAAGGTATTAGAAACCCAAAAGACTTGGAGAAATTAATAAAAAAGTGATAAGCCAGGCAGGCACAGCCACAATAGAGGTGCATGCAGCTGCTGTGTGTGAGCTCATCATTTGCAAGCTAAAGGTGAGAATCAGGTGTGATACCAGTCAAGTAGGACACACTAATGGGATGAAGTATGTTGGACTAAGTCCTGTCAATGCAAATTGTTTTTTTGGATGTAGAATGTTACCTCACTGTTGCAGAAGCAGGCAGCTCATGTGCAAGAGTTTGAAAAAATATCATCTACGTGCAGCTGGTGT
The DNA here is from genome assembly GCF_019279795.1 of Protopterus annectens. NCBI lineage: Eukaryota > Metazoa > Chordata > Ceratodontiformes > Protopteridae > Protopterus > Protopterus annectens. The sequence continues at coordinate 1,777,936,169 of NC_056744.1, read as the reverse complement.
TACCTGTACAACAATGGTCCTAGAATCAGAAATCTTGATAGGGGGGAGGTCTATTTGTCTCTCGTACTTAGCAGCTGCCCCTCAAGCAGGTGTGTGGATACTTACAAGCCTCTGATTAGGTGACATGCAATTGGAGTTTTTGTCAGTAGATGAAATAATCTCATTTGACAGTGACTTACAGAAAGAAACAAAAAAAAAGTTATCTGTTGTTTGTATATCTGCACCTAACAGTTAAACATTTTACATTCTTGAAGACCAAGGGAGTTACGATACCATCTACTGACTCAGTAGTCCAGTAATCATGCCCATGAGTGAGGTGCTTGAGAAGGTGCCACCTACTGACTCTTTAGTCCTGCTCATTGGTGCAGTGCTTGATAAGGTGCCACCTATTGACACTGTAGTCCTGTCCATGGGCCTGATGCTTGATAGGGTATCATCTACTAACTCATTAGTCTTGCCCATGGGTGTGGTGCTTGATAAGTTACCACCTACTGACTCAGTGTTCATTTGGGAATGGAGGTGATCCCAAAGGGGCATGACTGGGAGTGACACTCCATCTGATCTCAACCCCTATGGTAAATTGATACTGAACTTCTGTGGTAGTCAAGGGTGGTCTATAACAAACACTATGTTTGAACACAAGGATACTGATAGAGGTACCTGCTACAAGAACACCTTTGACCACAGGTTAGTGATTGACTTTATAGTCATGTCAACTGACCTAAGGCTATATGTTCTGGAGAGCTGAATCAAAAGAGGTGGCAAGCTGTCAACTGATAATCGTTTGGTGATGAGATGCATCAGACAGCTGGGGCAGCAGCTGAACCAACTTAAGGAACACAGATGTACTGAGAGTATCCTGGGGGTCCTTACTTGATACTTCTGTACAGAATGAGTTCAATTTCAGTCTCTAGACCAGCTACCCCAAAGTAGGTTGGAGATGAGGACTTTGAATATACTTTGTTCAACACCTGTGTAGTTGAGACAGCAGTAAGGCGCTATAGTAAAAGGTGATGTGTGCTTGTCACAGCAGTAACCTAAGAACTATCACTGGAAACCAGTAGTGAGGGAAGCAATCAAGTTAATGAAAGGGTGTGCCATGCAATGCTAGCTGGGGGCTCCAGATTTTCCTGATAGGTGTTGACAGGCTAGGAAAGCAGCAATCATGATAAGCACTGAATCAAAGGCCTGGAAGGGGTTTGTTGAAGCCATGGAGAACAACGTTCAGATGACCACAAAGATGTCCTGGTAAACCATCCAGCAGGTTGATGGGTGGCAGGAAACTCCCCACTGTCCTTAGCAAGGAAGGAGAAATTCTAACCTTAACTTGGAACATTGTCAGGAGGTGAAAGGAACATTTTTAAGGAACTCCTAAACTCATTTGGCCTACCTTCCTTTAAGAAGGCAGTGCTACAAGCAACTGGTGGAAATGGGTATATTTATATAGATGGTATCATAGTGATAAACAATTTTGAGAAGGTAAGGCTAGTATAATGGATGAAATCTGAATATAAATGCTGAACTTGCTGGATATTTTGTGGGTGTTAAGTCTAATGCGCCTTATCTTTGTTATGTGTAAGATGGGGACACTAACTGTGGATTGGCAAACTGAGGCAGTGCTTCCTATATTCTAAAAGGGAGACATGGGGGACAGGTGGATATGTTCCATTTGTTGAGAGGTCAAGATCCTCAGCCTTTCTGAGAACGTAAATGCCATCATAACAAAAAGGAGACGTCATGCAATAGCAATGTATCTGATTCAGAAGCAGTAATGCAGTGCCCATTCTGGCCACGGAACAATGGATTGATCCTTTGTCCTACAACAGTGTAGGATCCTAGAGCCACTACTGGACTCTGTTTAGTCCCTTTATTTATGGAGAGAGGCATGTGCCCACAATCTCACTGTGAAGCTGAATACATTCATGATAGGTGTAGATCTTCTGTGAAGGGTGTGTCTTGTCTTTCCTCCTCTTTGTAAGTTCATAGACAAAGTATCAAGAATGTAGCTAATTTGTGGAGAGTACCCAGTTTGAGGAAATTAAGGTAAGATATCTGGTGCCTAGAGAAGAGTTGTGGTATTGCATAAGGAAGTCGGGAGTGGCAGAGCAGTATGTAAGAGTGGTACAGGATATGTACGAGGGCAGTGTGACAGTGGTGAGGTTTGCAGTGGGAGTGACAGATACATTTAAGGTGGAGGGGGGATTAAATCGAGTGTTGCTCTGAGCCCTTTCTTATTTGAAATGGTGATGGACAGGCTGACAGACGAGATCAGACAGGAGTCCCCGTGGACTATGATGTTTGTAGATGATATTGTGATCTGTAGTGAGAGTAGGGAACAAGTTAAGGAGACCCTGGAGAGGTGGAGAAATGCCCTAGAGAGGAGAGGAATGAAGGTCAGAAGGACTAAAACAGAATATATGTGTGTGAATGAGAGGTAGGATGGAGGAATGGTGAGGCTGCACGGAGTACAGCTGGTGAAGGTGGATGAGTTTAAATACTTGGGATCAACAGTTCAGAGTAATGGTCAGTGTAGAAGAGACATGAAGAATAGAGTGTAGGCAGGATGGAGTAGGTGGAATAGAGTGTCAGGAGTGATTTGTGACAGATGGGTACCAGTAAGAGTGAAAGGGAAAGTCTACAAGAGGGTAGTGAGACCATTTATGTTATACAGGTTGGAGACGGTGGCACTGACAAAAGGGCAGGAGTCAGAGTTGGAGGTTACAGAGTTAAATATGTTAAGATTTGCATTCAGTGTGATGAGGATGGATAGTATTAGGAATCAGTATATTAGAGGGTCAGCTCAGGTTGGGAAGTTTGGAGACAAAGCCAGAGAGGTGAGATTGTGCTGGTTTGGACATGTGCTGAGGAGGAATGCTGGGTGTATTGGGAGAAGAATGCTAAGGATGGAGCTGCCAGGTAAGAGGAAAACAGGAAGGCATAAGATAATGTTTATGGATGTGGTGAGAGAGGACATGCAGGTGATTGGTGTGACAGAGCAAGATGCAGAGGGCAGGAAGAAATGGAAAAAGATGATCCGCTGTGGTGGCAACCCCTAATGGGATCATCCAAAAGAAGAAGGGTAATATATTTGCTGTCTGAATAAAACATTGACCTCCTTATCTCAAATAGTTGTGTTCTCCAGCATATGGTAAAGTGGTTTAGTACTGAATCTGAAGCAAATGTGATGAGAATTGGTACCTCCAAGTCTGAAGCCATGGTTCTGTCCTGAAAAAGAGTGACTTGTTCTCCACTGGTAAGAGAGGAGCAGCAATCCCATGGGGAAGGATTTTAAGTATTTTGGAACGTTGCTCATCAGTGCGGTTACAGAGGATCAGGAGACTGATCAGTGAATGGGTCCAGCAGACATTGTACCAGTCTGTGATGAAAAGAGAACAACAGTGTCAGGAGGAAACTGTCAATTTACCTGAGTGCTGTTTCCTGCTTTACCTAAGGTTACTTTGATCATTAACTGATGGCACTATGGATACAATTGACAGAAAACGAGGTTTTCATGGGGTTTGTGGGCTCAGTTTCATTACTGGAGAGTGAAGAGCATGGCAATCCTTAACAGTGGGGCAAAATCACTGCCCATCTAGCTGAAAAAAAGTCAGCTGAGATGGTTTGGGCATCTGGTGAAAATGCCTTTTAGGTATGTTCATGTGAGGTTACCAAGAACTGCTCACTCAGAAAAGACATTGGGTATGAACAGGATATTTTGAAGATATTATGTCACTCATCTTGCCTATGAATGCCCAGGGAGCCTACAAGATGAAGTGAGAAATGTTTCTGAGATAGAGAACTCTCCTACGTTGCTCAGATTGTCACTACAGTGACTCTTATTAGGATAAGTGGTTAAGAAAATGGTGAATGGATGGATGGATGGATGGATGGATGGATGGATGGATGGATGGATGGATGGATGGATGGATGGGCGGTAGGATGGATGGATGCATGGATGGATGTATTAGATGCATTCTTCAATGCATGAATGGATGGATTAGATGTATTCTTCAAGGCATACCACACCTACTAAATTATGCATTCCTGTCAAGAATCAATCTGGGGGAAGGGGGATAAAGTCATCATCCAGGCAGCTATCCAGGGATTTTATGTATGTGGCTCTAGCCCCTTCATGAATGCAAAGGTCTGCTATGTATCTCCCAGAGCACACAATAGGGTCTACTATGTATCTCCCAGAGCACATGATAGGGTCTGCTATGTGTCTCCCAGAGCACATGATAGGGTCTGCTATGTGTCTCCCAGAGCACATGATAGGGTCTGCTATGTATCTCCCAGAGCACATGATAGGGTCTGCTATGTGTCTCTCAGAGCACATGATAGGGTCTGCTATGTGTCTCCCAGAGCACATGATGGGATCTGCTATGTATCTCCCATAGCACATGATGGGGTCTGCTATGTGTCTCCCAGAGCACAGGATAGGGTCTGCTATGTGTCTCCCAGAGCACATGATAGGGTCTGCTATGTGTGTCCCAGAGCACATGATAGGGCCTGCTATGTGTCTCCCAGAGCACATTATAGGGTCTGCTATGTATCTCCCAGAGCACATGATAGGGTCTGCTATGTGTCTCCCAGAGCACATGATAGGGTCTACTATGTCTCTCCCAGAGCACATGATAGGGTCTGCTATGTACCTCCCAGAGCACATGATAGGGTCTGCTATGTATCTCCCAGAGCACATGATAGGGTCTGCTATGTGTCTCCCAGAGCACATGATAGGGTCTGCTAGGTGTCTCCCAGAGCACATGATAGGGTCTGCTATGTGTCTCCCAGAGCACGATTCCTCTCATATACAGGCAATGAAGACTATGTTGCAAACAAGACTCAGTGCACTCAAGTAGTCATGTCCATTTTCTGATGTTGTTTTACCTTTTATAGGATTGCAGTGATCCTGGAACTTTCAAGCTTGCACAGAACAGAGTGCAGAGCTATAACAGAACACACTTGTACACTCAGTCATATACCACACACACACACACACACACACACACACACACACACACACACACACACACACACACACACACACACACACACACTTACAGGCAATGTAGAAGATCATCAAACAGCCGACTGCATGTCTTTGGGAGGTGAAAAGAAATCAGAATGTCCATAAAAACCCATCCATACCGAGGGAGAACATTCAGACTTTGTACAGAATACAATGTGGCTTACGGTCCTGCAGGTAGGACCCCCTACTATAACCAGGGTACATTCCAGCTGCCATCCAGAGATAATTAGGACCCCAGACACCCCCAATGATGTCACCAAGTGCTGTGCTTCTGCTCACAAGAGGTAGGGTGGTGTATAAATCTCCCAGCATTATGATAACCCCCAGTCATGATCTGTTATCCCTCAAAACTCTCACCAACTAACATTTGCATGCCATGAAGTTAACCTGTGAATGAGGAGGACCCCACCAATGCAAGGATCATGTTAAAAAGATGTTAGAAATAGATGAGTCAGTAAATAAGAGAACAGTAACCGAGTCCAACATGGGTGCACATTCCTATGGCAGCAGATTTTAGTAGTTAGTGGATGAAATGGCACAGATTACTTATTGGTTTAACTGGTGTTTTGTCCACCTAAGCTACATTTAGAAAACTGACTGGTCCAACTAGTATACTTTTGTGAAAATATGATATTTCACTTTCAAACTAGGAAGACAAGGTTGGACAAATTTGTAAATAGGGCTCAAAATATAACTTCATATGGCAACAAATTTACTCATAGATTCATAGGTTCATAGGTAGATACTAGGCTATCTGCCCTAGGACATTTATAAGCCTAGCCAGAGTGTATTTGGCTTCCGCCTCCCTATTAGATTAGCCTACTGTGCCTCTGTAAAGAAGGTCACAGAAGGTACCCTTTTAAGATTAGTTTACTGTGCCTCTGTCTAGCAGGGACACAGAAGAGATCCCAGGGGTGAATTTGCGATTTCCCATCCACGCATCCAGATTTTGCTTGAAGAGGGTCAGCGAGGGGCTATATCTAACATGAATTGGGATTCTATTCCAGAGTGAGGGGAGCCTCTGGGAAATGAATCTGTCCCTCCAGCATGTCCTATTTATTTTTGTGCTTAGGTTTAGCTCCCTGGAGCGTGTAGCTCTAAGGGACTTGGATTTTTTGAGGTGGAGCATGTCCATTAATTCTGGATTTGATATGGCTTTGTACATCAGGCATAGATCGCCTCTGAGTAGGCGGTAAGCAACTGAGTAGAGCTGGAGTTTCTTTAGTCGAGCTGCATAGGACATCTGTTTGTAGCCCATGATCCTCTTGGTGAGGTACTTTTGGGGTCTCTCTAGTTGCTGCAAGTGTCGGGTAAGGTACATCCCAAAAGGGGCATTGTATTCAATTATGGGCCTGATGAGAGATGAGTAGAGGGGCACAATGACCCCTCTTGATCTCGATGCGAACCCTTTCGTGATAAGGTGGGCTATATACAAGGTATTTCTAACCACTTTGGCAACGTGATTATCAAAGGAGAGATTACTATCTACGTTGGTCCCCAAATCTCTAATTACTTCTTCTGTACTTAATGGATTACCACCTATGTGGTAATTTGTAGGCACCTTGTTTTTCCCAAAGGGGATGACTATGCACTTTTTAGCATTTAGCTTGAGGCCGTGGCTCTGGCACCAAGCATCCGTCTCTGTGAGACCCTTTTGGAGGATGCTTGTGTCAGCTGGAGATTTGATTATGGCCCCCAGTTTGCAGTCATCTGCAAACTTTGTCAGCCATAATCCCCCCATGTTAGCCTGAACCTCAGAGAAGTATATACTGAACAAGAGAGGTCCCAGAACTGAGCCCTGTGGGATGCCACTTGTGACTGGCTTGGATTTGGACATGGCACCTGCGATTCTGACCATGTGGGTTCTATCTCTGAGCCAGTTTGCAACCCATCTTGTGATATAGGGGTTGATATTTAAGCTGGTAAGCTTATTTATGATGCCCGAGTGGGGTATTGTGTCGAAGACTTTTGCGAGGTCCAGGTAGGCTGTGTGGACTACCTTGCCCTCAGCTATGGCTTTGGTAACTGTTTCAAAGAAATCGACTAGGTTTAAGAGGCAAGATCTGCCCTTAATAAAGCCGAATTGGGTAGGGTCCAGTGTCTGGAGGCTCCCAATGTCTTTGTTTATGAGTTCCATGATAATACACGCCATAGCTTTACAGACCAGACTAGTCAGGCTTATGGGGCGATAGTTCCCGGGGTCCGTTGTGGCACCACCTTTGTGGAGTGGGATCACTGTAGCTGTACGCCATTCTTTGGGTACATATCCTGTAGTAAGGCTAAGTTTGAACAGTGACTTAATGTGAGGGTTCAGTTCTTCTTAAAGCTCATGTAAGACACAGCCTGGGACACCGTCCGGTCCCATATATGCTGTGTTTTTTGCTTTTTCAGAGGGCAGCTTTCACCTGTGCATCTGTGATGTCAGGGAGGTTACATTCAGTTGGGATAGGCATTTGCTCCTTTGGGGGGGAAGGGGGGGAGAAGTTTGCGCTGAATCTGTCTGCCAGGATGTTGGCTATGTCTGTAGGTTCGGTATATTTTGTACCATTATGCAACAATTCAGAGCATATCTGGGAGTTTCCACCCATGTTCCTGACATAACTAAAGAAGGCCTTGTGATTATCTTTAGTGTCTAGGGCAATTTTTCTTTCGAAACTGGCCTTTGATGATTTTATGAGGGATTGAAGTTTCTTGCTAATACTGATCAGAGATGCCTTCCCTTTTTGGGATTTTGTTCTGTCATGTAGTAGCTTCCTCCTTCTGTTGTATAGCTTATTTATGGCCGGGGTCCACCAGACCAGTCTCCTGTTTTTGGAGGAGTGAGTCTTGGTTTTATTTGGTATAGCACAATCCATGCATTCCTGCAGGTGCTCATAAAATGCATTTGTAAAGGATTCTGCGGATTGGGCTGTATTATCCTCTGGCCCGGGGGCTTTGAAGGATTCCATCTCAGTCTTGAGAAGTGTAAAGTTGGCTTTTGAGAAATTCTTTACAGTGATTTCCTTGGCTGGGGGTGGGGATGGGATATGGATGTCCAGGGAAATTTGTTTATGGTCTGATCTTACCAATGAGGGGTTTACCTTTGGTGTGGAACATAGAGTCCCCATGTTGGTGATGACCATGTCCAATATGTTGTTCCCTCTTGTGGGAGTGGTGACCAGTTGTTCCATCGCGTTAGAGTTTATAAATTCAAGGAACCATTGGGTGAGGGTGTTTGGGCTTGAGTAGTTTTCCCAGTCAATGTTTGGGTAGTTGAAGTCACCCAATAACATAGTGTTTGGAGAGACCTTCATATTCTCCAGTGTTCTCAGAAATGCCAAGTGGTGTTCTGTAATAGGGAGGGTGTTCTGTAGCAGGCTACAAACTGAAAGGCAGTTTTGCCCGCTGTTAGTTGCACATGGATGGTTTCCAATGCTTCGTGCAGTGCCACTAACCTGGAGGTGTAGGTATCTTTGATGAATATAGATACTTCCCCTCCTTTTGTGCTTCAGTCCAAGTTTTGGGGCCGAAACGCATGGTATGAGTTATAACCTGGCAGTGCTGGGGCGCTCTCAGGAGCCTTGAACCAGGTTTCTGTTACTGCACAGACATCAATTTCCTCCATACTGAGGAGAGCCTCGAGTGCATGCATCTTGAGGTTTAGACTTCTGGCATTGAGTAGCATTACCTTTAGTTTTTTTATCCTTGGGTTGTCTATGGAGGTGGGTTTGTCCTTTGAGCCTTGCCTAAAAAAGGCACTATAGGGGTGGCAAAAGCCTTGGCCAGTATACGAAAGCCTAAGGGTGACAGGTGCAAGCCATCCCTAGCGAAGTAACGTGGCTTGTCGAGCATGTCATCCCAGGTTGACAGACACTGGATCCCCTTTGAATGACACCAATACTTTAGCCAATTGTTGAAACTGATCATTTTGTCTTTATACTGTGGCATCATTCTTGGTGAGGGCAAGATGCTACTCAAGGTCAGGGTCATACCAGCCTGGGCTACATGGTCAGAGAGCTCCTCTATGTCTCTTTTCAAGTAGTCCAGGGAGGTACGTCTCAGGTCATTCACACCAGCATGGACAATGACAAAGTCATACTTGTACTTGCTTTGGAGTGACCTGAGTGCTTGCGTTATGTGGCGGATCATGGCACCTGACAGGCAGCTTACAGTGACCTTCTCCTTGTTCAGTCTGGTGAGTGGGACGTCAGTGTGCCAGACAATAGAATCCCCTATAACAAGTGTATTTGGTGTGTTGCTTGGCCTTAAGGGCTGTGACTGTGAGGCACACTGATTTTGTGAGATATGTGATTTGTGGGTATTGTTGAGGGGTGGCTGTTGCTTGGATATCTGCTTAGGAGGTCTTTGCTGTTTAGGCAGATTTTTATTTAGAGCCTCCGAATATGTTTTTGTGTGTTTATGTGTTGGGTATGCAGATGCAATAGGTCTGTGTGAGACTAGATTTGTGGTATGGGTGGTTACCTTTTCCTCCTGACTGACTGTGCCAGTCTTGGGTTGAGAGAGCTCTGCCTCCAGTTTGGCTGTGTAACTGCATCTCTCACATGTATTAGAGTTTGTTGGAAGGAGGAGAGGGTTGTCGGTGTACATAAAGCAATTGTAACATTGCCTCAAAATTCCCAGATTCAGCAACTGGACTGGAGAGTAACCTTGAAACCGACTTTGGACATACCAGATTAGTATAGGGAACTGTTTTTTTACTGATCAGATTAGGGAAGGGAATTGATTTTTCACTTGATCAGGAAGGACCAATCGGGAGCCTAATACTTATGAGAAGTCAAGGAGGGTGTAGTGCTTTAGTTAGTTAGTGTTTCCTTATAAGATCTGGGCAAGTGCAGGGCTTTAGAAAGAGAATAGAGTGATTACTTTGAGAGTTTGAACAGTTCTAAGGGAAAAAGTGAAGAGCAGACTTTGTGGAGCCTGGAATCGTTTAAACCTGTTTAGGCGGCGTTACCCGACGCTGCTCAGTGCGCAAAACCGCGCAAAAAGAGAGTTGTAGGGTTTTAAGAGAGAGAGATCAATGAGTTTAGAAATGACCCATTGTCTTAGAACAATGTGAACCTATATTTGACTCAGAAATGCTGACGTTTTGATTCTATTTGACTTAGAAATGCTGACTTTTTGATTTCTAAGTAAATCAGTCCTGTGCACCGTCTTTAAGATGTAGTATTATAGTGGAAACATGCCAACTGCATGATCCTTCCCAGGCTGATAAGACCTGCTTCATCCATATTCTGGCCTCTGTCCAGGAAAAGAAAAGAAAAAGTGATCTGTTTAAGTCTCCACACCTGTTTGGGACACTCTGCACCTGTCTGGGACAGGCCCACTTTAGTATTATTATTATTATAATACAACAGAATGGCATTTCAGTGTTCAGCATTTCTACAACCAGGTAAACTACTTCTCAAACTAACTTAATAACTTAGTTTTCTTCAACTCTTTTATTTTCTTTCTTTCCTTCTTTCTCCTTTTCTCTTCCTGCTATTGTAAACTTTTATTACAATTTTCATCACAGCCAAAATGACACCTGGCAATAAGGCACAGTTGATGGGGAGAATTGTTAAACTGAAAACTAGCTACATCACAGACCTGTGGATCTAATTCCAATAAACTCCACTTACATACTGCATCCATCTGTACAGTCACTTTACCAGACCAAAGGTTCAAGGTCACCCTAAAAAAGGGGACCTAAGCTGGTATCTTGTACTCAGTAACAAAATAAACCACAAACGACGTCAGGGTCTCATGATAAGAACATGCATGGGGTGACAGAGATTGCAAGTGAGAACTTTTGGGATAACAGTAGTGCACATACCTTTCAACTGTACAGATTTTCGCAGAACATCCAGATTTCTGCCTCATATTTTTGGTCCGGCTTTCATAAAATTGTGGTTTTCTGGCAAATTAGTGGCAAATCGTTAAAGAATAAAGTTAGAAAATAATGACAGACATTTGAGTTTCAGACTTCATACCCTTCAGAAAATTCACGCTAATGTAAAACCTGTTGTTCTATCAACTTTTTAAGTTTGTAAGACCGTTATTTAAAATTGCCCTATTTTGTAGTCCTTCTCCCACTTTTATTTATGGCTTTGTCCAGATTTCTTGCTCTAGGAGGTTGAGAGGTATGGTAGTGCAGTGTAACGGAACAGACCTGAACTACGGTGCTGTACTTTTGTAATGAGCATGTTACTGGATTGCTCAAGCACGTAGCATTACAGCCACCCCATCAACACTAACTACAACTTAATGACTTACTTGGATTCTTAGTAGCCCACAACACTTACTGTGTGCTGCTATAAAAGGTAAAACAGAGTTACATCTTAGTGTTATAATATAGAACCTTGTAGAATCCTTATCTTGGTGACCTTTTCTTACTTTGTTTATTGGCAAATAAATTTGCAAGATATCCTACCTTTCAGCCAGTAAAGAATAGTCATACCTCCCTAGAGGTGTTTTCAAGGCAGGTGTCATAAAACTGGTTCTAGGTGTTCCATCTAAACCCATTCTTGATTTTCATCCAATCAGTTTATCCAAGAAACCTTATGCAGGAATTTCTTTTTAAATGTGTAACATTTACCAGACACATTTCTTCTGCCAGGTTGTGCCTTTATTTATTCATTCAGTAAATGATGTGATCATATGCCAGTTTTAAGCCATAACCCAGAGCAGGAGGCAAAGATAAAAATACAGCTAACAAGCAGCAGCAAAATAATTCATTTTTGTACATGAGTTTAATGTCGTGAGTTTAATGTAATTTCAGAAAACATATATTGAGTTCAAAAGTGGAATCTGCCAACATGGCAAAACCTTGCAGTTTAATTTCTTTCTTTCTTTTTTTAAGTAAGTCATTGACTTTGAATTGCACAAGGCAGTGATTTAAAAATACATACCACTAATCATTCTCATATTTCAACAGCCTTGATGACTAATAGCTATACATCTTAATCAGTAAATATATTTCGCTTTAGTAGATAGGGAGGTGTGCTGATGATCTGCAGAAATTTAAAGACACAATCTAGGACAAATTACTGAATCCTCTGCTCAAGCCTGATGCACTCTTGTCCTCCACCTTAACAAACCATTTTCATCAATTATGGAATGTTCTAGTGACAAAACTGGTGATGAAGAAACCATTTTAGTAGTAAACACCTCATATCTACTGGGATTACTGCTGTTTGTAATATACTTGGATAAGGACCTCAGTTAGACATTCTTGAGTGAGCATTCGAAGTTAGCAAAATATGCATCTAGCCTTTGTTTACCCCCCCATGTCTAACAATGAATCACTGACCATGCATGCCTAACAATGAACCACTGACCACTATTCTGTATGATTTAAACAGAAATCACTTCATTATTTTTAGATTTAGCAGTAATAAGCAGTGTCAGAAACCCCCATTTTAGCTTTCTTTGTAAATCTATACAACTTGCCAGTAAGCCAGCTAAACAAAATAAAAAAAGTGGTATCATTCACTTGTAGAATATGACATCAGACTCAGACTAACTGGTTATATTGAATGTTGCATCTTTTCTGTTTAGTGCTTTTAGATATCAGCATTGGCATCAACCCCCTTTTTTCCTATTTTATAGCTGAGGCGGGTGTCATATCAACAACGACCATCACCTTGAGCCGGGTCTATACTGGAACTTTCAAAAGTTCGACTGTCATATGGTCGACACCATATGATCAAATTTTGGAAAGTTCAAACATTTTAACGGAGCTCTCCGTACAGTGCGGAATGGGAAGATTTCCCTTTTCTGCACTGCTGTGTGATCTCGGAGTTGGTATATTTAAAGACGGGTGGGTGTGGGGGGGGTGCAGAGGGCCTTGCCCCCTCCCCCTGCTTAGAACGTTCAGGTAGGTTATTTGTGTAGTTTATTTTTTTTATTAGATTTTCGAACTTTTAAAAGTTAGATCATATGGTGTCAACCATATAGCACTCGAACTTTTGAAACTTCAGTTATCTAATATAGACCCCCTTGAGCCAGTGTTCACACAATACAGTATTATTACCAATTCAAAACCATCCCTTAACAAAACAAATCTAGTTACAACCATTTAATAAAAGACTCTTCTACACTTTCCTGAAAAGAAATCTTTCTTTGCTACAAACAAACTAAACTTTAAACTTGAACCACACAAAAGGCAGCGAATGATGAAGGAAGGGTATTAACCTTTCCGAAAGCGCTAACATAATAAATCATTTTTGCCTGTTTGTAGCTACCAGTTCATTCGCTGCCTTTTGTGTGGTGCAAGAAATCTTTCTTAACAGCTAATTTCATGTAACAAAACAATCGTATTTCAGCGGCACACTAGAGTAATTTCTCAGTAGTCTCCATCCGGCTCATAATAATAAGTATTTTCCAGCCCATATCAGCAAGATTCTTATTAATACCTATACTGGCATGAACAAAACCTGTGACCTTCTGAAAAAAAGATACCATCCAAACCACAAATATAATGCCATGTTCTTCTCCTTGTCCAAAATTCTGTAAGGAATGAAGAACTAAACTCAGAAGAAAGCTAAAACACATTTATATTTTAAGAATTTTTAAAACAATTAATTTAGTAACCATGAATTTTAGACAATCGTTAATAAGAGGTACAAATACCATACTTAATATTTTGTACGTCCATTTCTGAGATGCTTACAGGGCTGATCTCAGAATGCTCCCTTATCACTTACAAATTTAGAGCTTTATTCTTTTCACATCATAAGGAAAACAATCAAAGCCCTCAATACCAGTCATCTTTTTCCTTAGAATTACCAATAAACAAGCAGAAGAGACGCTCAGCAGAGTGTCGCAGAAAAGCTTACAATGTACATGTGACACGGCCAACAGATTTATCCAAATGTGCTGCTCTTTTTGACATTCTCTTTATTGTTTAAACTTTCATTTTCTTCTTACATATTTGCGAACGTCTGGAAAACTGTTTCTATGTCCCCCAAAATCCAAAAAAGACAAATTCTTGGCATGTTAAAAACTATTGAGTAATGTCACCACCATAATCCAGTTTGTAAAACACTGAAATCAGTTGTCTCTAAATATCCCCCAAATAATACTTGGAAAGACTTTTTATGCTCAAAACACTATGCATTTATAGAAAGGTTTTAGCAATGTTACATTAGTCAGCGTCAGTAATTTCAGTAACTCATTTTGTTAGAACTGGGACCCTAGTAATCTGACTAAATCCCTTTTGTTGGACTTACCAAGGTCTTTGAGTACGTGTCAAAGTATCTACTAAATGTACGTCAGTCATCCTTTGAAACCAATAATGCATCAAACATACACCTCAGAAGACAAATCAGGACCAAAGACCACAAGGTTAAATGTCAGCCTCCCCCATTTGCACTGATGTCCCCCATAGTTGATTAGCTAGCCCTTTCCTTTTCTTACTCAGTTCTTCAGCTGCCTGACGTGTGCAACCCCTTTGTTCTAAGTTAAATGTAGCATTCCACAGGGTTACAGATGACCTAATGACCCAAAAGCTATAGGTAGTCTTTTCCATAAATGGGTCTATATTAGAACACCGAACATTCAAAATGTCGCGTGTTCTACTATCAAACCCTATGAATCGAAAATTTAAAACATTGAACATTCAGAACAGCGAATTTTTTCCTAGGGAAAAAATTCACTGTTCCAAAACACATACACACAACACAAGCACACCAAACAAACAGCAATCCACACACATACACCTAAACTCTTACACCTACCCCTACACTAAACTATACATACACCACTAACTATCCACTTACCTTAACCCAAACCCTAACCCTAAGGTCCGTCACTATCGCACAGTCACGTCACCCGTGCCCTATCCCTAACTCACCTACCCCACCCTAACCCTCATGTCCACACAATCGCACACTTACCTGACCCGTGCCCTAACCCTAACTCACTTAACCTGCCCTAACACTCACGTCCACACAATCGCACACCTGAACCCATCCCGCAACTTTTCACCACAGCGCTGAAAATACCGAAGCAACAGAAACGGACAACTGAATTCTTTCCCTAAGAAAAAATTTGGTTTTCTGTTTCTTAGATATTTTCAGCGTTCGCTGAAAATGAGTTGATATTAGAACATTCAAAATTGTGAACGTTCGGTGTTCTAATATAGATCCTCCATAAACAGCTCACCATTATGAAACGTTAACTAAAATCCAAGGAAGTATGACCCAGATTCGCTAAAGCTAAGGCCATTCCCTTCAGAGCAGGTACAAACTGAACAAAGCACAACAAAAAGTGTAACAACATTCACCTGCCTAGGGATATGGTTTTATATGCATTTTTACATTCACTGACCACCTCAACTACCTCCTAAACAGACACTGACAAAAAAATTAAGTGTAGATGTATAATCATTCCTGCCTCTTGAAACAAGAGTTGCTACTGGCAATGGGGTTAATATACCAAAGCCCATTCATAGATGATTCCTGTATAACAATACTGTAAACTATGCAAAATGGAATCATCTGGTTTATTTCTAAAGAGAACCACAGCACATAATTGCCAGGCCAATAAATTCTCATTTGCATGAACAGCAACATTAAATATGTATTCATTTTCAAGGTCAGCTGCTCCCATCAAATGCCAAGATTTTCTAAACACAAAGGATTTTTCTTTGCCTTTAGTCCAGCTCCAAGAAAGCCACATACCAAGAAAATATAACTAAAATATTACTGCTTTCCCTGTGTTTCTTACCATTACTTTATTCTGTGCTGCTATCTTTATTCCTGTTCCCTGTGTTATCCCATATATATATATATATATATATATATATATATATATATATATATATATATATATATATATATATATGTGTGTGTGTGTGTGTGTGTGTGTGTGTGTGTGTGTGTGTGTGTGTGTGTGTGTGTGTGTGTGTGTGTGTGTGTATAAGGATCTACCTCAATAGGTCAACATTTCTGTATTTCAAAATGCTGAAAGCAAGAAAGTCAACCGCAAAAAGGTCAACATTGGAAATGCTGACACTAAACAGATGTGCGAGTAAAATCCTCGCCATATGCAACCAACAAAAAGAAAATAATATAATTTTTACATGGGGCAAGCCCCCCTGCACCCCCAACAACCCATGATAATTATATATATATATATATATATATATATATATATATATATATATATATATATATATATATATATATACTTACTCCATGAAAATTGCATATGTCAACCTTTTACAGTTGCTGTTGACATTGTGATGTGTTGACCTATTGAGGTGTTACCATACATATGGGCATGTATGTGTGTGTGTGTGTGTGTGTGTGTGTGTGTGTGTGTGTGTGTGTGTGTGTGTGTGTGTGTGTGTGTGTGTGTGCGCATATGTAACTAGTATTACTAGTTTTACTTTTATATTAATTTGTAACATTTCTACTACTGTTTGTATAATGTACCGCAAGTTGTTCCACATATTACTGTATGTGCTGCTTATTTATTTATTTGACATTTGTTAAACAGGAAGAGTCCGACATGGCAGAAGCCCCTTTTCATCAGAGGCCCGGGGAGAAAGCTCCAAGCATAAAAATTAGTATTAGGTACACAAATAGAAGTTAGCAAACACAATTAAATTTCAGCGACAGATACTGAGGTAATAACATAAAACAAGTGTAGTTCAAGATAAGTAAACAGATGTTTACTTACATAATTTTGCTTACAGCCAGTGATAGGTGAAAGGATGACACAGAAGAGGCAGATGGATTGGGTATAGTGTTTAAGAAAAAATGTGAAGTGATAGAGAAGGCAGTTGTAGGTTGGAAGTGAGAAGAGAGGATACAGCAAAGAAGATGAAGAGTGTATGAAGAGGAGTAGTAGCAGGGTAGTGTTAAGGTAAGTGGACAGAAGGGAAAAAAATAATAAAAGCCAGCAGGACAGTATAGATAGTAGAAGTGAGGAAAATATGAGGAGGGCTAGTAAATAACTAGGCTATAGAAGGAGAAAGGAAGAAATGGTCACTGGTAAGCTAGGCGGGTTTGAGAAGTGGATTACAGAGATGCTAGGCAGGGTTGAGAAGTGGATTATAAAGACTCTAGGCCAGGTTAAGAAATGGATTATACAGATGCTAGGCAGGGTTAAGAAGTGGATTATGCAGATGCTAGGCAGGGTTAAGGCAGGTACAGAGCCAGGTGTTGAGCAGTCTTTCTTTTAGTAGTTTTTTTAAAATTGTGACTGTTTGGTATGATCTGATGTCTAGGGATTTTGCTGTATCTGAATCATTTACTGGCTTAAGAAAAACAATTAGGTCACTGATTCTTGTATACCCTAGGTACAGGGTCAAGAAGTAGTCTTAAAACTGTGTACTCACAGTCATAACACTCATTAAAGTGTGAGCTGTGAGGCACAAATAATCAGTTCACATTTCAGTTAGACAATGTGACCTGGAAGTTTAGTTCTGGGCTTGAACAAAGCCAACCATTCTAACCACGTCCTTAAGCTTAACATTAACAGCCACATTTTTAAGCTTAATATATTTAAACATAGCTTTACATATTGTTTGAAAGATACACACTAACAAAACTCAAAGGGAGTCACTGAAACAGACAGACACTTAGGTAAGAGATGATAGAAGGAAACAGGAAATTACAGTACTGCCACTGTAACTTTGTCTGATATAACGGGTCTTTATTAAATTCTCAAAAGCAGACAATGTCGAATCTGACATTGTCGACATGAGAATAGCAAAACTGCAGAACATAGAACAGGTAAACGGAAATCTCCATCAGGGGAGACTGCCATTTACTTCAATGTAGTGCAGTCTCGGAGTTTGGTATATTTAAGTAGTGGGGGTGTGGGTGGTGCAGGGGGGGGCTTGCCCCCCTGCCTACACCCTTTAGTTTTTTTTTTGTTGGTTTTATTTTCTTTTATGAACATTCAATGTTTTAACATTCAATGTTTTAACCCACCTACTCAGCATGGTTTCAGACCTGCCCATAGTACCACTACAGCTCTTCTCTGCTTCACAGACACAGTAAACCGTCTCAAAAATGAAGGCCTGCAAGTGTCAACTCTTTTTTTGGATATGTCCAAAGCATTTGACACAGTCTCACACCAAATCCTGCTAAACAAACTAAACCAATATCATCTATCTAATTCCACTCTTACCTGGTTCCAAAGCTACTTAACTGACAGGTACCAAGCTGTGAAATGGGAAAATTCTCTCTCCTCAGCTGCCCATAACTATAGGAGTCCCACAGGGTTCTCTCTTAGGACCACTACTATTCACAGTCTTCACAAATGACCTCCACACCTCCACACAGTATGCATCTATAATTCAGTATGCAGATGACACTACCTTAATCTGTGCTGCACAAAACATTCCCACCCTCCTGCAAACAACTCAACTAGCATTCTCTGACATTGAAAACTACCTTACCAAAGCCCAACTTATCCTCAATCCAAAGAAAACTCAGCTTATGATTATAACCAGTTCTAACAAAAACACTAACAGTAAATTCACTATCTACTCCACAAATGCTACTCCACTTGCTCCAGTGCCACAGGCTAAGCTATTGGGAATAACCATAGACTCCCACCTAAAATGTGATAGTCATCTGAACTTAACTATTAAAAAGGTACATGCCAAACTGGGGTCACTCTACCGTATTAAACCATTTCTTACCAACAACACAAGATCAGCCATTGCTCGCTCCCAGCTTCTATCCACCCTACTCTATGCATCTCCCATTCTGACTAATCTCAACAAAACTGAACTAAGCAAAATGGAAGCTTGCTATAACAGAATTGCCCGTTTTGCTGCAAATTGCTCATATAGAACTCATCATTGTACTGCTTTGAGACAGCTCCACTGGCTTGAACTGCCCAACCTCCTAACCTACAATCAGCTCTGCCTCTGTCATTCTATCTATTACCTCCCCAATAAGTGTCCTGCCCTCAAAAACCTAGTACAACATCACTCAGCCAAAAGGCCTCTTAGATCATCAAGCAAACTACTACTAGAAGTCACCAACAGCTACAATAGCTTTGGAGATGCACTATATAGTAGTTTGGTGGCTAAAAATGGAACTCTGTCCCTACTAGCATTCAAAACACATCATCTAAAGCCTCCTTTAAAGACCTCATCAGGCAACATCTCAAGCAAAGTTGGCAGTGCCATGATTGCTCCCCAGGCTAGTGAAAGCGGATAACATATGCATACTAAATCTAGAGCAATTTATAATAGTTTTTCAATCTTACTCACAAACACTGGCTAATCTACAATGTATGTACTGTACCTGTGTACTATGTATGTATTCTACCTACATTCCAAAGTTCAGCTGTACACCACAAATCTATTACTTACCTTTATTTTTAAAATTAATATCTTTTTTGATTGTTCTCTCCACTGTAACTGTTTGTGCCGCATGCCACTGTAAAAACATGTCTCTTGTAATTTGTGTGTATACTGATTATGTCTAAATAACTAAATGTGTCTGTAATTTTTCTTTGTGGAGCTTTTCTCCCTGGGCCTCTGCTGAAAAAGGGCCTTTCGGCTCAGTCAGACACCCCCGGTTAACAAATGTAAAATAAAAAAAATAAAAATAAAATAACAGTTCGATCACTAAAGGTCGACCTTTAGTGATTTGAACTCTTAAATATTCGATGTTCTAATATAGACCCGATATAACATGGGGACAGAGAGTGCATTGTGGGGAGAAGAATCTTTAATTGTAAAACAGAATTATTTCAGCACGGTAGCACCCACAAAAGCACTACCTACCCATTTACAGAGATACAGGAATATCAGTACTGCAGGGAAGATCAACAAATGAGAAACTTTCTATTTTTTTTTTTTCTTATTTTTTATGTGTACTTGTTCTTTAAACCTTTTTTGTCTTTTATTTCACCATCCACTCCCATCTCACACCCCTGTCTTACCACCTATTCAAAACCCTTAAATTCTCTCTCTTTCTCTCTCTCTCTCTCTCTCTCTCACACACACACATTCCTTCAGTGTAGAGCATTTTTCATTGCCAAACCTAACATTTGTAATAACTTACAATTGTTCCACAGTCAGGTTATATATCTGCATTTTGTTTATGTCCTACGGCAGATGTAATTATGTCGAAGTCATTGCAGGTGGTACCTTCTACAATCGGAGTTTCATCCTGAGACACTCCCTGCTGTGGGAAACTAAGCTGTGAAGAGCACTCCCAACTTATAGATCCATGCCTAGGCTTGCAGAGGATTTTCTTTGTCATTGGAAACCATGATTTGTCTTTCAAGAACATGACTGATTTAGCCTTCAAGGGGACTTTTTTTTACATGACAGTGACAAAACATGTAGGAACTAGCATGTAGCTCATGGCGGAGTGAAGCCAGAAATATCCATTTTGTAGCTGTCCCATAACAAATGGTATTTAAAAATGTATACATCCTCTGATTTATTCCCCAACATCACATTGCTATACTAATACTAATAGGAATATTATGGTCAAAACAAGCCATAATATTTCCCTGAGAGACTTAAAAAAGTGCACTCTATTCAGTAGTTAAGTACACCTAGATATGTTCTTGTATTCATACACAGGAGATGCCACAGTACATGTGCTAGTCAAATGCAGGGATTAGTTCTCACTTTATTGATACTTTTCTTTGGGATCTAACCATATATCCACCTGCTCTGCATTAAAGAGAACGGTCACAGCAAATGTTTCCATCACCAATCAATGAGCAGGCACAGTGCTGGTACGTTAAAGGTAATATATTGTATTGTGCAGGTGATATAACAGTGACAGGCTAGCTAATGTATAGGTATTGTGCAGGTAACATAACAGTGATATGCTAGGTAATATATAGGTATTGTACAGGTGAGAAAAGTGACATGCTAGGTAATGTACAGGTATTGTGCAGGTGACATAACAGTGACATGCTAGACAATGTATAGGTATTGTGCAGGTGACATAACATTGACATGCTAGGTAATGTACAGGTATTGTGCAGGTGACATAACAGTGACATGCTAGGTGTTGTGCAAATGACATAACATTGACATGCTAGGTAATGTACAGGTATTGTGCAGGTGACATAACAGTGGCATGCTAGGTATTGTGCAGGTGATATAACAGTGACATGCTAGTTAATGTACAGGTATTGTGCAGGTGAAATAACACTGACATGCTAGGTATTGTGCAGTGACATAATAGTGACATGCTAGGTAATGTATAGTTATTGTATAGGTGACATAACAGTGACAGGCTAGTGATGTGTAGATGTATATATAATGGGCATGTGCTGTGTGGGAGAACTGCAGGTGATGTGCAGGTGACATAAAAGTGACATGCTAGGTAATGTATAGGTATTGTGCAGGTGACATAACAGCGACATGCTAGGTAATGTATAAGTATTGTTCAGGTGAAATAGTGATATGCTAGGTAATGTAGGTATTGTGCAGGTGACATAACAGTGACATGCTATGTAATGTACAGGTATTGTTCAGGTGACATAACAGTGACAGTCTAGCTAATGTATAGGTGTTGTGCAGGTGAGATAACAGTGACATGCTAGGTAATGTATAGTTATTGTATAGGTGACATAACAGTGACAGGCTAGTGATGTGTAGACATTGTATATATAATGGGCATGTGCTGTGTGGGAGAACTGCATGTGGTGTGCAGGTGACATAACAGTGACATGCTAGGTAATGTATAGGTATTATTCAGGTGACATAACAGTTACATGCTAGGTAATGCACAGGTATTGTGCAGGTGACATAACAGTGATATGCTAGGTATTGTGCAGGTGACATAACAGTGACATGCTAGGTAATGTATATGTATTGTGCATGTGAGATAGAGTGACATGCTAGGTAATGTATAGGTATTGTATAGGTGACATAGTGACATGCAAGGTAATGTATAGGTATTGTATAGATGACATAACAGTGACATGCTAGCTAATTTATAGGTATTGTATAGGTGACATAATAGTGACATGCTAGCAAATGTATAGGTATTGTGCAGGTGACATAACAGTGATATGCTAGCTAATGTACAGGTATTGTGCAGGTGACATAACAGTGACATGCTAGGCAATGTACAGGTATCGTGCAGGTGACATAACAGTGACATGCTAGGTAATGTATAGGTAGTGTGCAGGTGACATAGTGATATGCTAGGTAATGTACAGGTAGTGTGCAGGTGACATAGCAGTGACATGCTAGGTACTGTATAGGTATTGTGCAGGTGACATAACAGTGATATGCTAGGTAATGTACAGGTAATGTGCAGGTGACATAACAGTGACATGCTAGCTAATGTATAGGTATTGTGAAGGTGAGATAACAGTGACATGCTGGGTAATGTACATGTATTGTGCAGGTGACATAACAGTGACATGCTATGTAATGTATAGGTATTGTGCAGGTGAGATAACAGTGACATGCTAGCTAATGTATAGGTATTGTGCAGGTGACATAACAGTGATATGCTTGGTAATGTATAGGTATTGTGCAGGTGAGATAACAGTGACATGCTAGCTAATGTATAGGTATTGTGCAAGTGACATAACAGCGACATGCTAGCTAATGTATAGGTATTGTGCAGGTGACATAGTGACATGCTAGGTAATGTACAGGTATTGTGAAGGTGAGATAACAGTGACATGCTGGGTAATGTACATGTATTGTGCAGGTGACATAACAGTGACATGCTATGTGTATAATATGTATTGCAGGTGAGATAACAGTGACATGCCTGCTAATGTATAGGTTGTGCAGGTGACATAACAGTAAGTGTGACAATGGCATGTATAGGTATTGCAGGTGACAGTGGTGACATGCTAGCTAATGTATAGGTATTGTGCAAGTGACAACAGCTACAGCTAGCTAATGGTATGTAGTTGTGCAGGTGACATAGTGACATGCTAGGTAATGTACAAGGTGACATAACACTGACATGCTAGGTAATGTATAAGTATTGTGCAGGTGAGATAACTGTGCCATGCTAGGTATTGTACAGGTGACATAACAGTGACATGCTATGTAATGTACAGGTATTGTGCAGGTGACATAATACTGACATGTTAGGTATTGTGCAGGTGACATAACAGGGACATGCTAGGTAATGTATAGGTGTTGTGCAGGTGACAGAACAGTGACATGCTAAGTAATGTATAGGTATTGTGCAGGTGAGATAACAGTGACATGCTAGGTAATGCATAGTTATTGTATAGGTGGCATAGTGACAGTGTGATGTGTAGACATTGTATATATAATGGGCATGTGCTGTGTGGGAGAACTGTAGGTGGTGTGCAGGTGACATAACAGTAACATGGTAGGTATTGTGCAGGTGACATAACATTGACATGCTAGGTAATGTACAGGTATTGTGCAGGTGACATAACAGTGACATGCTAGGTATTGTGCAGGTGACATAACAGTGAAATGCTAGGTAATGTATAGGTATTGTACAGGTGACACAACATTGACATGCTAGGTAATGTACAGGTATTGTGCAGGTGACATAACAGTGGCATGCTAGGTATTGTACAGGTGACATAACAGTGACATTCTAGGTAATGTATAGGTATTGTGCAGGTGAGATAGCAGTGACATGCTAGATAATGTATAGATATTGTATAGGTGACATAACAGTGACATGCAAGGTAATGTATAGGTATTGTATAGGTGACATAACAGTGACATGCTAGCTAATTTATAGGTATTGTAAAGGTGACATAACAGTGACATGCTAGCAAATGTATAGGTACTATGCAGGTGACATAACAGTGATACGCTAGGTAGTGTATAGGTATTGTGCAGGTGACATAACAGTGACATGCTAGGTAATGTATAGGTATTGTGCAGGTGACATAACAGTGACATGCTAGGTAATGTATAGGTATTGTGCAGGTGACATAACAGTGATATGCTAGGTAATGTTCAGGTAATGTGCAGGTGACATAACAGTGACATGCTAGCTAATATATATGTATTGTGGAGGTGAGATAATGACATGCTAGATAATGTACAGGTATTGTGCAGGTGACATAACTGTGACATGCTATGTAATGTATAGGTATTGTGCACGTGAGATAACAGTGACATGCTAGCTAATGTATAGGTATTGTGCAAGTGACATAGCAGTGATATGCTTGGTAATGTATAGGTATTGTGCAGGTGAGATAGCAGTGACATGCTAGGTATTGTACAGGTGACATAACAGTGACATGCTAGGTAATGTATAGGTATTGTGCAGGTGACAAAGTGATATGCTAGGTAATGTACAGGTAGTGTGCAGGTGACATAGCAGTGACATGCTAGGTACTGTATAGGTATTGTGCAGGTGACATAACAGTGATATGCTAGGTAATGTACAGGTAATGTGCAGGTGACATAACAGTGACATGCTAGCTAATGTATAGGTATTGTGAAGGTGAGATAACAGTGACATGCTGGGTAATGTACATGTATTGTGAAAGGTGACATAACAGTGACATGCTATGTAATGTATAGGTATTGTGCAGGTGAGATAACAGTGACATGCTAGCTAATGTATAGGTATTGTGCAGGTGACATAACAGTGATATGCTTGGTAATGTATAGGTATTGTGCAGGTGAGATAACAGTGACATGCTAGCTAATGTACAGGTATTGTGCAAATGACATAACAGCGACATGCTAGCTAATGTATAGGTATTGTGCAGGTGACATAGTGACATGCTAGGTAATGTACAGGTATTGTGAAGGTGACATAACACTGACATGCTAGGTAATGTATAAGTATTGTGCAGGTGAGATAACTGTGCCATGCTAGGTATTGTACAGGTGACATAACAGTGACATGCTATGTAATGTACAGGTATTGTGCAGGTGACATAATACTGACATGCTAGGTATTGTGCAGGTGACATAACAGGGACATGCTAGGTAATGTATAGGTGTTGTGCAGGTGACAGAACAGTGACATGCTAAGTAATGTATAGGTATTGTGCAGGTGAGATAACAGTGACATGCTAGGTAATGCATAGTTATTGTATAAGTGGCTTAGTGACAGTGTGATGTGTAGACATTGTATATATAATGGGCATGTGCTGTGTGGGAGAACTGTAGGTGGTGTGCAGGTGACATAACAGTATCATGGTAGGTATTGTGCAGGTGACATAACATTGACATGCTAGGTACTGTACAGGCATTGTGCAGGTGACATAACAGTGACATGCTAGGTATTGTGCAGGTGACATAACAGTGAAATGCTAGGTAATGTATAGGTATTGTACAGGTGACACAACATTGACATGCTAGGTAATGTACAGGTATTGTGCAGGTGACATAACAGTGGCATGCTAGGTATTGTACAGGTGACATAACAGTGACATTCTAGGTAATGTATAGGTATTGTGCAGGTGAGATAGCAGTGACATGCTAGATAATGTATAGATATTGTATAGGTGACATAACAGTGACATGCAAGGTAATGTATAGGTATTGTATAGGTGACATAACAGTGACATGCTAGCTGATTTATAGGTATTGTAAAGGTGACATAACAGTGACATGCTAGCAAATGTATAGGTACTATGCAGGTGACATAACAGTGATACGCTAGGTAGTGTATAGGTATTGTGCAGGTGACATAACAGTGACATGCTAGGTAATGTATAGGTATTGTGCAGGTGACATAACAGTGACATGCTAGGTAACGTATAGGTATTGTGCAGGCGGCATAACAGTGATATGCTAGGTAATGTTTAGGTAATGTGCAGGTGACATAACAGTGACATGCTAGCTAATATATATGTATTGTGGAGGTGAGATAATGACATGCTAGATAATGTACAGGTATTGTGCAGGTGACATAACTGTGACATGCTATGTAATGTATAGGTATTGTGCAGGTGAGATAACAGTGACATGCTAGCTAATGTATAGGTATTGTGCAAGTGACATAGCAGTGATATGCTTGGTAATGTATAGGTATTGTGCATGTGACATAACAGTGGCATGCTAGGTATTGTACAGGTGACATAACAGTGACATGCTAGGTAATGTATAGGTAGTGTGCAGGTGACATAGTGATATGCTAGGTAATGTACAGGTAGTGTGCAGGTGACATAGCAGTGACATGCTAGGTACTGTATAGGTATTGTGCAGGTGACATAACAGTGATATGCTAGGTAATGTACAGGTAATGTGCAGGTGACATAACAGTGACATGCTAGCTAATGTATAGGTATTGTGAAGGTGAGATAACAGTGACATGCTGGGTAATGTACATGTATTGTGAAAGGTGACATAACAGTGACATGCTATGTAATGTATAGGTATTGTGCAGGTGAGATAACAGTGACATGCTAGCTAATGTATAGGTATTGTGCAGGTGACATAACAGTGATATGCTTGGTAATGTATAGGTATTGTGCAGGTGAGATAACAGTGACATGCTAGCTAATGTACAGGTATTGTGCAAATGACATAACAGCGACATGCTAGCTAATGTATAGGTATTGTGCAGGTGACATAGTGACATGCTAGGTAATGTACAGGTATTGTGAAGGTGACATAACACTGACATGCTAGGTAATGTATAAGTATTGTGCAGGTGAGATAACTGTGCCATGCTAGGTATTGTACAGGTGACATAACAGTGACATGCTATGTAATGTACAGGTATTGTGCAGGTGACATAACAGGGACATGCTAGGTAATGTATAGGTGTTGTGCAGGTGACAGAACAGTGACATGCTAAGTAATGTATAGGTATTGTGCAGGTGAGATAACAGTGACATGCTAGGTAATGCATAGTTATTGTATAGGTGGCATAGTGACAGTGTGATGTGTAGACATTGTATATATAATGGGCATTATTGTACAGGTGACATAACAGTGACATGCTATGTAATGTACAGGTATTGTGCAGGTGACATAATACTGACATGCTAGGTATTGTGCAGGTGACATAACAGGGACATGCTAGGTAATGTATAGGTGTTGTGCAGGTGACAGAACAGTGACATGCTAAGTAATGTATAGGTATTGTGCAGGTGAGATAACAGTGACATGCTAGGTAATGCATAGTTATTGTATAGGTGGCATAGTGACAGTGTGATGTGTAGACATTGTATATATAATGGGCATGTGCTGTGTGGGAGAACTGTAGGTGGTGTGCAGGTGACATAACAGTAACATGGTAGGTATTGTGCAGGTGACATAACATTGACATGCTAGGTAATGTACAGGTATTGTGCAGGTGACATAACAGTGACATGCTAGGTATTGTGCAGGTGACATAACAGTGACATGCTAGGTAATGTATAGGTATTGTACAGGTGACACAACATTGACATGCTAAGTAATGTACAGGTATTGTGCAGGTGACATAACAGTGGCATGCTAGGTATTGTACAGGTGACATAGTGACATTCTAGGTAATGTATAGGTATTGTGCAGGTGAGATAGCAGTGACATGCTAGATAATGTATAGATATTGTATAGGTGACATAACAGTGACATGCAAGGTAATGTATAGGTATTGTATAGGTGACATAACAGTGACATGCTAGCTAATTTATAGGTATTGTAAAGGTGACATAACAGTGACATGCTAGCAAATGTATAGGTACTGTGCAGGTGACATAACAGTGATACGCTAGGTAGTGTATAGGTATTGTGCAGGTGACATAACAGTGACATGCTAGGTAATGTATAGATATTGTGCAGGTGACATAACAGTGATATGCTAGGTAATGTGCAGGTATTGTGCAGGTGACATAACAGTGACATGCTAGGTAACGTATAGGTATTGTGCAGGCGACATAACAGTGATATGCTAGGTAATGTTCAGGTAATGTGCAGGTGACATAACAGTGACATGCTAGCTAATATATATGTAATGTGGAGGTGAGATAATGACATGCTAGATAATGTACAGGTATTGTGCAGGTGACATAACTGTGACATGCTATGTAATGTATAGGTATTGTGCAGGTGAGATAACAGTGACATGCTAGCTAATGTATAGGTATTGTGCAAGTGACATAGCAGTGATATGCTTGGTAATGTATAGGTATTGTGCAGGTGAGATAGCAGTGACATGCTAGCTAATGTATAGGTATTGTGCAGGTGACATAACAGTGACATGCTAGCTAATGTATAGGCATTGTGCAAGTGACATAGAGACATGTTAGCTAATGTATAGGTATTGTGCAGGTGAGATAACAGTGACATGCTAGGTAATGTATAGGTATTGTGCAGGTGACATAACAGTGATATGCTAGGTATTGTGCAGGTGACATAACAGTGACATGCTAGGTAGTGTATAGGTATTGTGCAGGTGACATAACAGTGACATGCTAAGTAATGTATAGGTATTGTGCAGGTGAGATAACAGTGACATGCTACGTAATGTACAGGTATTGTGCAGGTGAGATAACAGTGACATGCTAGATAATGTACAGTTATTGTATAGGTGACATAACAGTGACAGGCTAGTGATGTGTAGACATTGTATGTATAATGGGCATGTGCTGTGTGGGAAAACTGCATGTGGTGTGCAGGTGACATAACAGTGACATGCTAGGTAATGTATAGGTATTGTTCAGGTGACATAACAGTGACATGCTAGGTAATGTACAGGTATTGTGCAGGTGACATAACAGTGACATGCTAGGTATTGTGCAGGTGACATAATAGTGACATGCTAGGTAATGTATAGGTATTGTACAGATGAGATACCAGTGACATGCTAGGTAATGTATAGGTATTGTATAAGTGACATAGTGACATGCAAGGTAATTTATAGGTATTGTATAGATGACATAACAGTGACATGCTAGCTAATTTATAGGTATTGTATAGGTGACATAACAGTGACATGCTAGCAAATGTATAGGTATTGTGCAGGTGACATAACAGTGATACACTAGGTAATGTATAGGTATTGTGCAGGTGACATAACAGTGACCTGCTAGGCAATGTACAGGTATTGTGCAGGTGACATAACAGTGACATGCTAGGTAATGTATAGGTATTGTGCAGGCAACATAACAGTGATATGCTAGGTATTGTACAGGTATTGTGCAGGTGACATAACAGTGACATGCTAGCTAATGTATAGGTATTGTGGAGGTGAGATAACAGTGACATGCTAGATAATGTACAGGTATTGTGCAGGTGACATAACAGTGACATGCTATGTAATGTATAGGTATTGTGCAGGTGAGATAACAGTGACATGCTAGCTAATGTATAGGTATTGTGCAGGTGACATAGCAGTGATATGCTTGGTAATGTATAGGTATTGTGCAGGCGAGATAGCAGTGACATGCTAGCTAATGTATAGGTATTGTGCAGGTGACATAACAGTGACATGCTAGCTAATGTATAGGTATTGTGCAGGTGACATAGAGACATGTTAGGTAATGTAAGGTATTGTGCAGGTAACATAACAGTGACATGCTAGGTAATGTATAGGTATTGCACAGGTGATATAACAGTGCCATGCCAGGTAATGTATAGGTATTGTGCAGGTGACATAACAGTGATATGCTAGGTATTGTGCAGGTGACATAACAGTGACATGCTGGGTAATGTATAGGTATTGTGCAGGTGACATAACAGTGACATGCTAAGCAATGTATAGGTATTGTGCAGGTGAGATAACAGTGACATGCTAGGTAATGTACAGGTGTTGTGCAGGTGAGATAACAGTGACATGCTAGGTAATGTATAGTTATTGTATAGGTGACATAACAGTGACAGGCTAGTGATGTGTAGACATTGTATATATAATGGGCATGTGCTGTGTGGGAGAACAGCATGTGGTGTGCAGGTGACATAGCAGTGACATGCTAGGTAATGTATAGGTATTGTTCAGGTGACATAACAGTGACATGCTAGGTAATGTAGAGGTATTATGCAGGTGAAATAACAGCGATATGCTAGGTAATGTATAGGCATTGTGCAGGTGACATAACATTGATGTGCTAGGTAATGTACAGGTATTGTGCAGGTGACATAACAGTGACATGCTAGGTATTGTGCAGGTGACATAACAGTGACATGCTAGGTAATGTATAGGTATTGCACAGGTGACATAACATTGACATGCTAGGTAATGTATAGGTATTGTGCAGGTGAGATAGCAGTGACATGCTAGGTAATGTATAGGTATTGTATAGGTGACATAACAGTGACATGCAATGTATACGTTTTGTATAGGTGACATAACAGTGACATGCTAGCTAATTTATAGGTATTGTGTAGGTGACATACCAGTGACATGCTAGTTAATGTAAAAGTATTGTGCAAGTGACATAACAGTGACATGCTAGGTAATGTATAGGTAGTGTGCAGGTGACAAAACAGTGATATTCTAGGTAATGTACAGGTGACATAACAGTGACATGCGAGCTAATGTATAGGTATTGTGGAAGTGAGATAACAGTGACATGCTAGGCAATGTACAAGTATTGTGCAGGTGACATAACAGTGACATGCTATGTAATGTATAGGTATTGTGCAGGTGAGATAATAGTAACAAGGTATGTAATGTATAGTTATTGTATAGGTGACATAACAGTGACAGGCTAGTGATGTGTAGATGTATATATAATGGGCATGTGCTGTGTGGGAAAACTGCAGGTGATGTGCAGGTGACATAAAAGTGACATGCTAGGTAATGTATAGGTGATAAGGTGTGCAAAGAAACAACAACAAATGATGCAAAATGGACCAGAATCCACCAACAGAAGCTCGTACACGAAGGAATAAAACAAATTCTTTTAATCCACAAAAGGTTAAGCGCTTTCAACTAGTAACACTAGTCTTCATCAGAACCAATAAAAACAGCATAAAACCTGGTATATATACCCCTCAGTTAAAAGATTAATTGATTAATTAGAAAAGTTAATTAAAAAAAAAAAAAAAAAAAAAAAAAAAGGCGCCAAAATTTTAAAGATAAAGTACAAGAAAAACCCTGACTAATCTTCCATATAATGCATACACTGTAAGGCTAAACATGATTTTGTTTACAAACTAATACAATAATACAATAACTCTACAGTGATTCCATTACATATCAAAAATACATATTAAATGAGTAGTATGTAAATGAGAGCAATGTATCTGTAAATATGTGTATACACACTAATGGTACTGTCCTTGCTATAAACCTACAACCACATCCTACTGATGAAAAATGATAACATGACAAAACTAGCTGGAATAAAACTAATGGAAAGGAATATCTCCATTCTAAATAACCTTACTGTGCAAGGGCCAAAAAGGGTTTAATGCTGATGGAATCATTAAGTCCTGGGGGTCTGGTGGCGTCCAAAAGAATCTGCCACTTGCTCTCCAGGGCAGCTAATTTCATCTTCCAGTTCCCTCCAAAAATACTGCATTCAATATGGTCAATGATGGCAAACCGAAACAAATGTTCTTCCCCGTACTCAGATATATGCCTACATAAAGCATTTTTTGTGTCTTTTTTCTGGATGCGGTAATAGTGTTCGTATATACGTTTTTTCAAATTTCTTCGGTTTTCCCAACGTAAAACCCTGAACACTTCACGCATGTTGCCAAATAAATCACCTGACTCGTGTTGCAGTTCCCTGTTCTAGTCCTGATATATGTGTTGTTACTGTCTTTAAGGCGAATATCCTTGGCCATATTAATGTATGAGCACTGCTTACATCTTCCACATTTTGTAGTGCCTTTGTGTGTATCTGTCCTATTTCTATCTTTGCCACTGTTCTCCAAAATTCTTTTCAGATTAGCTCTAGTCTTGTATACAAATATAGGTGAGGGTCCCACTATATGGTCTAATTTAGAGGCTGTAATGATGTCCCAGTGTTGAAGTAAGATGTCTTGAATGTAGTGTGTATATGGGGAGTATGTCAAAATACAAGCCCTTCCAAAAGGTCCATTTTCCTTACGTTTACCTTCTGATCTTACTATATATTTACCTAATAGGGGTGGAAACTTCTTCCCCCATTCTTTACTCACATACTCTGTCACATCCTTTACCATTTTGCGTGGGTATCCGCGGTTAAGAAATAAATTCTTAATAGTCTCTATTTCGGATCTCATAGTCTTTTCTGTTGACGACATTCTTACTGCCCGGATACATTGCCCCTTCACTATGTTTTTAAAGATGTGTGGTGGATGATTACTAGTGTGGTACAGGTAATCATTAGAAAATGTAGGTTTTCGGTATAGTTGCGATGTAAAACCACTGGTATCCAAACCAACTAAAACATCCAAAAATGGTATGTTATGTTCACTAGTGTGGTGTGTGAACTTTAGGAATGTGGATGAATTGTTGAGGAAATCCATAAATTCTTGCAGCCTCTCAGCTGACGCCTGCCATAAAATAAAGATGTCATCCAAATATCTGGCGTAGAATTTTATGTCAGCGTAATAGTTGCTTTTGAATAAAGTCTCTTCCTCCCACTCAACCATCACCAAATTTGCAAAAATCGGGGCACATGAAGCTCCCATAGCAACTCCTTTTATTTGTTTAAAATACTCTCCTTGAAAGGTGATGTAGTTGTGCTCCAATACCAGTCCCATCATATCACATAACAAGGAAATTTTATCCCAGCTAAATCCAGAATATTTCCGTAAACTGTTAGAAAAACATTCCAATCCTATTGTGCTTGGGATACATGAAAACAAGTCCACTACATCTATGGTAACTAAAATGAGACTGGTTTGCCAATAGTCCTGTGTTAATTTTCCCAAAAAACTCCAAGAGTCCTTCATGATGTGCGGAATATTCTCATACACGTGCTTGAGCTGATGGTCAATCCACTTCCCCAAACAAAATGTTTTCGATTTTGATCCTGAAATGATGGGTCTAAAGGGAGGTTGATCCAAGGATTTATGAATCTTAGGGATCCCTACTATACTAGCCAGGACTGGATAATCATTTTTGAGATACATATAAGTTTCGTTAGTGATCCTATTGTCAATAAGATATTCTTCGATAGCTAGATCTATGCGACGATGTCCAATATTAATCTGGTTAATGGATATGGTTTCGTAAACCTCATTTTGATTGAGAATATCATGAATGCTGGAAATATATTTCTCCATCTGATAAAGTACAATCCCTCCCCCCTTATCAGGTTTCATGATTCGGACCTCCTGATTAAGTAATACCTTATGCAAACAACTCCTCTCAATCTGTGTTAAATTGTTCACTGGATCATAATATAATGAATGTCTGTTCCTGATGGCTCTATGCAGTCTGTATAAATCCTTGCACACCAATTTCTCAAAATTAAATATACTGGGGTGATTAGTGGGAATAAATGTACTTTTCTTACTTAATTTGTTATCCACCGTCTTATCAATCTGTTCCGCTGGATTATTGAAGGCAATAGCTAGGTTCAATTTTCGGCAGAACATTTTCACTTGTTTAATATTATCCACTAAGTCGCTGCCAACAGTTGGAATAAATTTCATGCCTTTACACATGACACTGATGAAGTCATTGTCAACCTCCATGTCAGTGTAATTATACACTTTGAAACCTTCATGTGAAGATATAATGCAAGGGTGAATATGTTCGCTCACTAAAAATTCTTGTAAGTTTTCATCAGTTTGAATAATGTTGGTGTTACAAGTGGTCAATATGGGGGGAACAACCGATAGTGAGACATCCCCCAAAGTGTCACTAACTTTAATTTGAAAACTTTCGTTTAATTTCTGTGGAGGTTCCACTGTCTGTTGAATTTCATGTGAGAATGTAACCTGTCCCTCTGAAAATCCCTTTGTATAGGTCTAGATGTATGTGCGTTGGTGTCTTGTTCAATATGGTTCGTTTTGTCCTTACTTTTAGGCCAAATATAAGCCCTTTTGGAATTGTATAATTCTACATCCCTAGCTAGCTTCTTACTTTTTCTCTCTATAATGTTGTTAGCTTTACCATCGGCTAAAGCAAATTGTTTTTTAAACAAATCTTTAAAAGAATCATAATCAGTGTCACCCATTATAGCCTCATACATACTCTCTAATTGTTCAGCTAACAACGCACATTTTTCTTGTTGGTATTTAATCAACAAATGCATGTAAGAAAATCCAAAACTATCAAAAAGACCATTGAACTCTTGCATCATCTCATTATTGTATGTAATTCCATGAGGAAGCTTAAAAAAGCGTATGCCCTTAGGTACAACTTTTAAATCCAAACAGTTTTGTAAATAACTCATATCTATTTTACAATTTCTGTATGCAGTCAGTTTCTTGCCAAAATCATGAATCATATCTTTAAGTGAAACATAAACATGATTATTGTTTGAATGATTCAAACCACCCTTTTTCCCAAAATCAAAATTCTCATTTTGGTCAAAAAAATATTCCATTAAGTCTCTCTCGTCATTTTTAAATAAAAAATCAGAATTTTGTCCTTTTAACAATGTCCGATTGCTATGTGCTACGGATCTAAAGTCCTGATTGGGACTGGAATTAATATATTGCACATTACCTTTTGTAGCAAAATGAGACTTCTGTGTACAGTTTTTGTGGGGTTTCTTAGTCTGTAAAACTTTAGATCGAGCACCATAGCGTTCCGCCTCTCGTCGTGCCCTGTTGATACTAAAGTCAAAAGTGAAATCCTGAGCTGGAGTAGTCCGCAATGGATCAGCATGATTCCGTGCTTCTTCCAAAATGGTAAACCGGCCTTGGTCAACTGGGGAAGCTCCGGACACTACACTGGAGTCCGGTAAATCAATAGCGTCGTTGGCAGTGAGACCTACATCTACAGTCCCACGGAACACTTCAGGAAAGCCTCGTTCCGGTGTGGGTAACTGCTTCCTGCTACACCCTCGTTCGCAGCCTTCTGCTGATGAATAGAACGCCTTCCGAGTAACGTAACCGGCTTTCCTCTCTCTACTGATAAGAGATGGTTCAGTGTCAATTGGAGCTGCCTCACAAACCTGAGGTGTAAGCGGTGAACAAGAGGAAATACCTTGTTTATCGCTGGTGACAACAAGACCAGATACTAGGTCAATCAGTTTTTTAAGCTCACTTTGAACTGCTGAAACTTCAGCACGAAGACCGTTGAATTCCTCCCGAGACAATGAAGCACCGTTGGTGTCTTCCTGATCCTGCATGACAACTGATAAAATGTTCAAAGAAACAACAACAAATACTGCAAAATGGACCAGAATCCACCAACAGAAGCTCGTACACGAAGGAATAAAACAAATTCTTTTAATCCACAAAAGGTTAAGCGCTTTCAACTAGTAACACTAGTCTTCATCAGAACCAATAAAAACAGCATAAAACCTGGTATATATACCCCTCAGTTAAAAGATTGATTGATTAATTAGAAAAGTTAATTAAAAAAAAAAAAAAAAAAAAAAAAGGCGCCAAAATTTTAAAGATAAAGTACAGAAAAACCCTGACTAATCTTCCATATAATGCATACACTGTAAGGCTAAACATGATTTTGTTTACAAACTAATACAATAATACTTTTGACTTTAGTATCAACAGGGCACGACGAGAGGCGGAACGCTATGGTGCTCGATCTAAAGTTTTACAGACTAAGAAACCCCACAAAAACTTTACACAGAAGTCTCATTTTGCTACAAAAGGTAATGTGCAATATATTAATTCCAGTCCCAATCAGGACTTTAGATCCGTAGCACACAGCAATCGGACATTGTTAAAAGGACAAAATTCTGATTTTTTATTTAAAAATGACGAGAGAGACTTAATGGAATATTTTTTTGACCAAAATGAGAATTTTGATTTTGGGAAAAAGGGTGGTTTGAATCATTCAAACAATAATCATGTTTATGTTTTACTTAAAGATATGATTCATGATTTTGGCAAGAAACTGACTGCATACAGAAATTGTAAAATAGATATGAGTTATTTACAAAATTGTTTGGATTTAAAAGTTGTACCTAAGGGCATACGCTTTTTTAAGCTTCCTCATGGAATTACATACAATAATGAGATGATGCAAGAGTTCAATGGTCTTTTGCTAGTTTTGGATTTTCTTACATGCATTTGTTGATTAAATACCAACAAGAAAAATGTGCGTTGTTAGCTGAACAATTAGAGAGTATGTATGAGGCTATAATGGGTGACACTGATTATGATTCTTTTAAAGATTTGTTTAAAAAACAATTTGCTTTAGCCGATGGTAAAGCTAACAACATTATAGAGAGAAAAAGTAAGAAGCTAGCTAGGGATGTAGAATTATACAATTCCAAAAGGGCTTATATTTGGCCTAAAAGTAAGGACAAAACGAACCATATTGAACAAGACACCAACGCACATACATCTAGACCTATACAAAGGGATTTTCAGAGGGACAGGTTACATTCTCACATGAAATTCAACAGACAGTGGAACCTCCACAGAAATTAAACGAAAGTTTTCAAATTAAAGTTAGTGACACTTTGGGGGATGTCTCACTATCGGTTGTTCCCCCCATATTGACCACTTCTAACACCAACATTATTCAAACTGATGAAAACTTACAAGAATTTTTAGTGAGCGAACATATTCACCCTTGCATTATATCTTCACATGAAGGTTTCAAAGTGTATAATTACACTGACATGGAGGTTGACAATGACTTCATCAGTGTCATGTGTAAAGGCATGAAATTTATTCCAACTGTTGGCAGCGACTTAGTGGATAATATTAAACAAGTGAAAATGTTCTGCCGAAAATTGAACCTAGCTATTGCCTTCAATAATCCAGCGGAACAGATTGATAAGACGGTGGATAACAAATTAAGTAAGAAAAGTACATTTATTCCCACTAATCACCCCAGTATATTTAATTTTGAGAAATTGGTGTGCAAGGATTTATACAGACTGCATAGAGCCATCAGGAACAGACATTCATTATATTATGATCCAGTGAACAATTTAACACAGATTGAGAGGAGTTGTTTGCATAAGGTATTACTTAATCAGGAGGTCCGAATCATGAAACCTGATAAGGGGGGAGGGATTGTACTTTATCAGATGGAGAAATATATTTCCAGCATTCATGATATTCTCAATCAAAATGAGGTTTACGAAACCATATCCATTAACCAGATTAATATTGGACATCGTCATAGATCTAGCTATCGAAGAATATCTTATTGACAATAGGATCACTAACTAAACTTATATGTATCTCAAAATGATTATCCAGTCCTGGCTAGTATAGTAGGGATCCCTAAGATTCATAAATCCTTGGATCAACCTCCTTTAGACCCATCATTTCAGGATCAAAATCGAAAACATTTTGTTTGGGAAGTGGATTGACCCTCAGCTCAAGCACGTGCATGAGCATATTCCGCACATCATGACGGACTCTTGGAGCTTTTTGGCAAAATTAACACAGGACTATTGGCAAACCAGTCTCATTTTAGTTACCATAGATGTAGTGGACTTGTTTTCATGTATCCCAAGCACAATAGGATTGGAATGTTTTTCTAACAGTTTACGGAAATATTCTGGATTTAGCTGGGATAAAATTTCCTTGTTATGTGATATGATGGGACTGGTATTGGAGCACAACTACATCACCTTTCAAGGAGAGTATTTTAAACAAATAAAAGGAGTTGCTATGGGAGCTTCATGTGCCCGATTTTTGCAAATTTGGTGATGGTTGAGTGGGAGGAAGAGACTTTATTCAAAAGCAACTATTACGCTGACATAAAATTCTACGCCAGATATTTGGATGACATCTTTATTTTATGGCAGGCGTCAGCTGAGAGGCTGCAAGAATTTATGGATTTCCTCAACAATTCATCCACATTCCTAAAGTTCACACACCACACTAGTGAACATAACATACCATTTTTGGATGTTTTAGTTGGTTTGGATACCAGTGGTTTTACATCGCAACTATACCGAAAACCTACATTTTCTAATGATTACCTGTACCACACTAGTAATCATCCACCACACATCTTTAAAACATAGTGAAGGGCAATGTATCCGGGCAGTAAGAATGTCGTCAACAGAAAAGACTATGAGATCCGAAATAGAGACTATTAAGAATTTATTTCTTAACCGCGGATACCCACGCAAAATGGTAAAGGATGTGACAGAGTATGTGAGTAAAGAATGGGGGAAGAAGTTTCCACCCCTATTAGGTAAATATATAGTAAGATCAGAAGGTAAACGTAAGGAAAATGGACCTTTTGGAAGGGCTTGTATTTTGACATACTCCCCATATACACACTACATTCAAGACATCTTACTTCAACACTGGGACATCATTACAGCCTCTAAATTAGACCATATAGTGGGACCCTCACCTATATTTGTATACAAGACTGGAGCTAATCTGAAAAGAATTTTGGAGAACAGTGGCAAAGATAGAAATAGGACAGATACACACAAAGGCACTACAAAATGTGGAAGATGTAAGCAGTGCTCACACATTAATATGGCCAAGGATATTCGCCTTAAAGACAGTAACAACACATATATCAGGACTAGAACAGGGAACTGCAACACGAGTCAGGTGATTTATTTGGCAACATGCGTGAAGTGTTCAGGGTTTTACGTTGGGAAAACCGAAAGAAATTTGAAAAAACGTATATACGAACACTATTACCGCATCCAGAAAAAAGACACAAAAAATGCTTTATGTAGGCATATATCTGAGTACGGGGAAGAACATTTGTTTCGGTTTGCCATCATTGACCATATTGAATGCAGTATTTTTGGAGGGAACTGGAAGATGAAATTAGCTGCCCTGGAGAGCAAGTGGCAGATTCTTTTGGACGCCACCAGACCCCCAGGACTTAATGATTCCATCAGCATTAAACCCTTTTTGGCCCTTGCACAGTAAGGTTATTTAGAATGGAGATATTCCTTTCCATTAGTTTTATTCCAGCTAGTTTTGTCATGTTATCATTTTTCATCAGTAGGATGTGGTTGTAGGTTTATAGCAAGGACAGTACCATTAGTGTGTATACACATATTTACAGATACATTGCTCTCATTTACATACTACTCATTTAATATGTATTTTTGATATGTAATGGAATCACTGTAGAGTTATTGTATTATTGTATTAGTTTGTAAACAAAATCATGTTTAGTCTTACAGTGTATGCATTATATGGAAGATTAGTCAGGGTTTTTCTTGTACTTTATCTTTAAAATTTTGGCGCCTTTTTTTAATTAACTTTTCTAATTAATCAATTAATCTTTTAACTGAGGGGTATATATACCAGGTTTTATGCTGTTTTTATTGGTTCTGATGAAGACTAGTGTTACTAGTTGAAAGCGCTTAACCTTTTGTGGATTAAAAGAATTTGTTTTATTCCTTCGTGTACGAGCTTCTGTTGGTGGATTCTGGTCCATTTTGCAGGTAATGTATAGGTATTGTGCAGGTGACATAACAGCGACATGCTAGTTAATGTATAGGTATTGTGCAGGTGAAATAACAGTGACATGCTAGGTAATGTATAGGTATTGTGCAGGTGAAATAGCAGTGACATGCTAGGTAATGTGCAGGTATTGTGCAGGTGACATAACAGTGACATGCTAGCTATTGTGCAGGTGACATAACAGTGACATGCTAGGTAATGTATAGGTATTGTGCAGGTGAAATAGCAGTGACATGCTAGGTAATGTACAGGTATTATGCAGGTGAGATAACAGTGACATGCTAGGTAATGTACAGGTATTGTGCAGGTGACATAACTCTGACATGCTAGGTAATGTATAGATATTGTGCAGGTGACAAATTGTATTTAAAAATGTATACAGCCTCTGATTTGTTCCCCAACATCACATTGCTATACTAATACTAATAGGAATATTATGGTCAAAACAAGCCATAACATTTCCCTGAGAGACTTAAAAAAGTGCACTCTGTTCAGTAGTTAAGTACATCTAGATATGTTCTTGTATTCATACACAGGAGATGCCACAGTACATGTGCTAGTCAAATGCAGGGATTAGTTCTCACTTTATTGATACTTTTCTTTGGGATCTAACCATATATCCACCTTCTCTGCATTAAAGAGAACAGTCACAGCCAATGTTTCCATCACCAATCAATGAGCAGGCACAGTGCTGGTACTTTAAGGGTAATATATAGTATTGTGCAGGTGATATAACAGTAACATGCTAGCTAATGTATAGGTACTGTGCAGGTAACATAACAGTGACATGCTAGGCAATGTATAGGTATTGTGCAGGTGACATAGCAGTGACATGCTAAGTAATGTATAGGTATTGTGCAGGTGAGATAACAGTGACATGCTAGGTAATGTATAGGTATTGTATAGGTGACATAACAGTGACATGCAATGTAATGTATACGTTTTGTATAGGTGACATAACAGTGACATGCTAGCTAATTTATAGGTATTGTGTAGGTGACATAACAGTGACATGCTAGTTAATGTAAAAGTATTGTGCAAGTGACATAACAGTGACATGCTAGGTAATGTATAGGTAGTGTGCAGGTGACAAAACAGTGATATTCTAGGTAATGTACAGGTGACATAACAGTGACATGCTAGCTAATGTATAGGTATTGTGGAAGTGAGATAACAGTGACATGCTAGGCAATGTACAAGTATTGTGCAGGTGACATAACAGTGACATGCTATGTAATGTATAGGTATTGTGCAGGTGAGATAATAGTAACATGGTATGTAATGTATAGTTATTGTATAGGTGACATAACAGTGACAGGCTAGTGATGTGTAGATGTATATATAATGGGCATGTGCTGTGTGGGAAAACTGCAGGTGATGTGCAGGTGACATAAAAGTGACATGCTAGGTAATGTATAGGTATTGTGCAGGTGACATAACAGCGACATGCTAGTTAATGTATAGGTATTGTGCAGGTGAAATAACAGTGATATTCCAGGTAATGTAGGTATTGTGCAGGTGACATAACAGTGACATGCTAGGTAATGTGCAGGTATTGTGCAGGTGACATAACAGTGACATGCTAGGTATTGTGCAGGTGACATAACAGTGACATGCTAGGTAATGTATAGGTATTGTGCAGGTGAAATAGCAGTGACATGCTAGGTAATGTACAGGTATTATGCAGGTGAGATAACAGTGACATGCTAGGTAATGTACAGGTATTGTGCAGGTGACATAACTCTGACATGCTAGGTAATGTATAGATATTGTGCAGGTGACAAATTGTATTTAAAAATGTATACAGCCTCTGATTTGTTCCCCAACATCACATTGCTATACTAATACTAATAGGAATATCATGGTCAAAACAAGCCATAACATTTCCCTGAGAGACTTAAAAAAGTGCACTCTGTTCAGTAGTTAAGTACATCTAGATATGTTCTTGTATTCATACACAGGAGATGCCACAGTACATGTGCTAGTCAAATGCAGGGATTAGTTCTCACTTTATTGATACTTTTCTTTGGGATCTAACCATATATCCACCTTCTCTGCATTAAAGAGAACAGTCACAGCCAATGTTTCCATCACCAATCAATGAGCAGGCACAGTGCTGGTACTTTAAGGGTAATATATAGTATTGTGCAGGTGATATAACAGTAACATGCTAGCTAATGTATAGGTACTGTGCAGGTAACATAACAGTGACATGCTAGGCAATGTATAGGTATTGTGCAGGTGACATAGCAGTGACATGCTAAGTAATGTATAGGTATTGTGCAGGTGAGATAACAGTGACATGCTAGGTAATGTACAGGTGTTGTGCAGATGAGATAACAGTGACATGCTAGGTAATGTATAGTTATTGTATTGGTGACATAACAGTGACAGACTAGTGATGTGTGGACATTGTATATATAATGGGCATGTGCTGTGTGGGAGAACTTTAGGTGGTGTGCAGGAGACATAACAGTGACATGCTAGGTAATGTATAGGTATTGTGCACATGACATAACAGTGATATGCTAGGTAATGTATAGGTATTGTGCAGGTGACATATTAGTGACATGCTATGTAATGTATAGGTATTGTGCAGGTAACATAACAGTGACATGTTAGGTAATATATAGGTATTTTATAGATGACATAACAGTGATAGACTAGTGATGTGTAGACATTGTATATATATAATGGGCATGAGCTGTGTGGGTAAAGTGCAGGTGGTGTGCAGGTGACATGA
Source organism: Protopterus annectens (assembly GCF_019279795.1). Taxonomy (NCBI): domain Eukaryota; kingdom Metazoa; phylum Chordata; order Ceratodontiformes; family Protopteridae; genus Protopterus; species Protopterus annectens. Next base: position 1,777,894,073 of record NC_056744.1, on the reverse strand, counting down.
CAGTGACATGCTAGGTAATGTATAGGTATTGTACAGGTGACATAGTGACATGCTAGTGATGTGTAGACATTGTATATATAATAGGCATGTGCTGTGTGGGTGAACTGCAGGTGGTGTGCAGGTGACATAACAGTGACATGCTAGGTAATGTATAGGTATTGTATAGGTGACATAACAGTGACATGCTAGGTAATGTATAGGTATTGTACAGGTGGCAGAACAGTGACATGCTACTGATGTGCGGATATAGTATGTATAATGGGTAGGTGTCGTACACCTGTTTGGCAGGAAATGTGCAGGTATTGTGCAGCTAACATGCAGGCCAGCACAGATTGTGTTATTATGACTGTTGCACTAAATTAATTAGTACTTGTTATATTAGCTACCTCACCACTGAGATATCAGCTGGTCTGCTATGGCTGTTGCAGTGTCTTTCCCATGATGCAACAGTATAGCTACATGTAGGTAAGGCACAACTCCATCAACTATACAACTAATATCAATGGTGCCTGACAAGTGACCCTAACTCTGCAAAGTTATCACATGAATAGTTGTGTGCTCATAGGCGCAAACAATAGCCTGAGAGGACAGGTATGCATGTTTGAAGCTTTCCTCTGTGAAGACTCTGATAACGGGGAGTAAAATTAATGAAACTGTCTACAAGTGTTGTTTATCAATGGCAGACTAAACAAATTATAATTAAATATTTGTACATAATTTTGTGGTAATGAACCTCATTTTGGATGCATTTTATATTACATTAGAGCTTTACCTGATAGCAGGAGACTACTCACCTAGTCTTCCTTCAAATGCATTTAATATCCTACCTGTCCTCCACCCCTGCTGTTCCCATCATCTTTTCTTCACCTGTGTCATGTCTTCTTAAATGTATCAAAGGTTTCCTTCTCCTCACCCATAAAGGTAGACCCCATCATACATCTACAACCCTCTGCATAAAATGCACTTTGGGAAAAAACAGTAGTTTGTCCCTGCAATCATTGTTCCTCTTCTCTTTTCTGTCCGTCCTCCTCAGGATGACCTTTCATAACTTGTTGGCATGATTTTGTGCACTCATGTCATGTCATGTCTCCCTGTGTCTTTTCTTGTTCTGATCCTACACCATGAATATGATTCTTGGTCCCCACAATTAGAGATGTTGTGTCAAGCATTGCAGAACAGATATTCTTAGTTCAAGGAAGGAATCTTGGGGATTTCCTTCTAAAATGCAATTCTTCTGAAGTTCTCTTAAGACATTTTCCAGTTATACTATTAAATTCCTGTAATGAGAGATTGAGCCTTGTGCCCAGTGGTCTACCACCTTCTGAGAGAAAAATAATCTTCCTTAATTACCCTTAGCCAGCCACCAGTATAAAAGCAAATTCTTAAAATATTTTTTCAGCCCTAAATCCTCACCTCTCCACCCAAAATATATATGTCAACTTGTCACTTAATATTTTCAAACTTGTTGACTGATTTATTGGTTACTAAACATAAGTCAATGCTGCCTACAGTTCCATCTGTATGACCAGGTACTCACACTCAGAACTCATTTTCTGGCTTCCATCACAAGGTGATCTCTCACTAGGGTCTCGTGTATAGCTACCTTAAGATAGGTAAGCTAGCATAAGTAATTTACCCCCCATCTCCCCCAGATGGTGGCTCCAGCACCCTACTATTCAAACTTATGTATTATTCAAACTCAGATATTTGTTAGGGTTTAAGGGCTACAACTTGTGTTCCACTAGTGCTAACAGGCTGAAGAAACAGGGTCTTTATTGTCTTCCTGGATCTTAGTTTGGGAACTGACCAAATTGTTCAAGGGGCTGACCATATTTCACCATTTCAACACGTGATAGACTGTCCTTAACTGAATAGCAGGGTAAGGGTTCCATAGTGTATGCCCACTCACCCCCAGCCTCCCTTAGAGGCTGGATCAAAGCCATTTATGCCAGTCATGCTTTGGTCAGATGTTGTACAGTGGCAGTCATGTGACTACAGGAATGGGGATGGTCCGAGGCCTGTTCTAGGGCACACCACTTCTTAGGCTGAGCAAATTTCTAATACAACTCCTAATATATCTTGGAAAACATACTGCATATTGTATATCTAAACATCAGTCTTGTAAAAAAGTTTTAGCTAATAAATATACTTTACTAAATTCTTTGTATTTTTATATGTTTCTGTAACATATTGTTTTAAATACCTGCATGTTATCTGCCTAACTTGTATCTATTGTAGAGCTTTTCTCTCCAGAGCTCTGCTAAAAAGAGGCATCTCTTTTCCCAGTTGGACTATCCTGGTAACAAATGCAAAAACTAAATAAATAAACTTACAGGATGTAAAACAGTGCCATTGACATATGAGCTGCCAGCCCAAAACCATCAGTCCGTTGTTGTCTGTGATGAGTGGCGCACCACTACAAATATTTCAGTTTTGGAGAGAAGGAATCAGACTAAGAATAGCATCAGTTAAAGGCCAAGAAAACCACCGAAGGAAACAAATTGAATCCAGAAATGCAGCAGCCTGCAGTGTTAAGCAATATCAACAGGAGTGATCAAAGTGAACAAAAGTAAAAGAAGCACATTAAAACATTTTCAAATGCTATCCCATGAGGCACTAGAAACACAGAATGGGATCCACAGCAAGAAAAAGTGATGTAATGGCATCGGCTGCCTTACTTTATACTACTGATGACCTGATGTCAGTCTTCAAGCGACAGCAACGGATGCAGAAATACTAAGTCTCTGGTATTCGGGCCAGCCGTGGGCTACCCTGATAGGGATAACCCAAATGTAATGACTGCAACAGTGAAACACAAAGAACATCACAAAACGTTTTTATCTCCCACTGAGTCACCTTCTGCAGTGTCAGTTTCACCACAAATGTAATCAGGAAGGGAGAATATGAAAAGGTTCAGATGTTGCACTGAATGTAGTGTTTATGCATATTTTTACACCTGCTACAGTGCACTGTTAAAATAAAAAATAAAATATGCGAAAATACCTCCTGGCCACCAAACAGCTTTTGTTGTCTACTTCATTCAGGTACCAGAGTGGGAAGCCGCCCCACCCCCACACACACATGCTTAGTCTACTCCTAAAATATTAAATGTTTTTGGAATGACAATACTTGGAAAATTTGCAAAATGACTTATACTAACCTCAGTTATCTCTGTGATATAAGTAAGTAATAAACCATAAAAAAGTGAAAATTAATTTAAAGCTTGCACTGGGATATGCTAAGGTTAAGAGGCCAATGGCTGGGTACCATTACACTCCTTATAAGTGTATTCCACCCATCCATCCATCCATCCATCCATCCATCCATCCATCCATCCATCCATTCATCCAACCATCCATCCATCCATCCATCCATCCATCCATCCATCCATCCATAACCCCTGTTTCCCATTTTTATACATGAAGTTGGGGTATCACTTCAACAGTGATAATTACCTAGAGCCAAAGTTCATACCACCAGGTGGCTAGCCCTGCCACCATAGTTCTTCCACACCACACACTCACATGCAAACTCACAGCTATGGCCAATTTAGAGTGTCCAGTACACCTACTGCATGTCTTTGGAATGTAGGATGAAACCAGGGCACCCAGAGGAAACCCACAGAAACACAGGGAGGACATGCAGACTCCACACAGATGGCACCCCAGCCAAGAATTCCACCAGAGAACCTCTTGCTGTGAGGTGTAAATGCTATCTGTTGCACCACTGTGTGTATTAATAGACTAAAATTAATAAGAACATCAGGACCTTACTGCACTCATACAACAGTTCCACATGGGTTCATAGAAGATAAAATTAGATTCAGAATCTGACTGTGTACACAGAAACATTATATGCATAGCCAGATTACCTTTGCCATCTAAAGAAATAACTAGGTTTTCCTTTTTATATTGCTGCCATTTTATAATGTGCAGTGTTTACATCTGGAAGTATCAGCATTGTCATCACCTTTTCATAACAACAGGGACTTACTTCCTCAAATACTACTGTATAATGAGAATTCCTGAGAGCCATGGATTTACGTATGTTGGCATATACCATTTTACCTATCCCCCCCCTTTTTTTAGAACTACCCTGATTTTGCCTCATATTTTGCTGTGTCCCTCATACAATTTTTGCTTTTCTGGTAAATTACTAAGGATTACAGTCAGTCAGTAATGCCAAACATTAGCGTTTCATACTTTATTTGTTCACAATTTTGCATGTTGATGAAAAAGTTATTGCTCTCTTAGCTTTTTAAGTGAATTAGAGTAGTATTTAAAATTTGTCCCTGATTTTGGGCCTTTGAGTCCCCCTCCAATTATTTTGGATTTTGTACAGAATTCTTGTATAAATGAGTTGAACGGTATGATATGTGCAGAGAAAAGTATGTGAAACAGATTATCAGAAGTAAGGTTAAACAGGTGTCATATAGAATAAACATACATTCTAGCTTGGCCAGAATATTTTTCTCTAATTTTATCTGGAAGGTCTGTGTATAATAGAAGTTATACATATACGTGGATCTGTGTGTGATGCCCCACCACTGGCATCAGTAATCAAGGAGCCTCACTCCTCACCACTAGCACCAGCGGGGGATGTACATTGGGAGGATAACAAATACACACAAAGTATTTCCAGATGCAGCTTTCTGCATCAAGTGCAATTTCCCTTAAGAGCACACAGAGACCACAGTCAGTCCAGGGTTGATTTCTCCCTCTTTCTCCAGATCCCCAATAAGACTTCCCACTGGCACAGCTATAAAGCTGAGATCTCAGCTGAGTGGCCAGGCCAAGACCTCCAACATTGTCTCTGTCCAACCAGTGCTTTGTGTCCCTGCCCAAGTAGCTGACACATACACTCTTTGAGGTTTGATTTACACACACACACACACACACACACACACACACACACACACACACACACACACACACACACACACACACACACACCTGGGAAAGGCTGGCACAAGTTTGCTAGCTATGCCCCTTCTGTCCAGACTATAAGGTAGTTATTACTGCCATCAGCCACCTCTTTATCAGCTACTTAAAGGCCCTTAAGAAAGGGTGTCCAATCTTACTGTGTAATGTTACTATCAATAGAAATGGTAGTTTGACCAAGAGCAAGGCTATTAGGAGTGGCCTACACAGTGTCACCAAATAAATGTGCAAGTACTCTGAGAACTTAAATATCTCTAGACAGACCAGCCATAATGAACGGTTTAAATATATTTCATAATAAATATTAAAAGAACAAGAAAATACTCAGTATTTAATTACAGTGACATCAGAGTTCAAAATCACAGAAAATATTTAAAACTACATTGCATGTCAGTCTCAAATAAATAAAGAAAAATATCTAAGCTAAGCTTTGCTATACTCCTGACTATATCTAAAAGAATTATACTGTACTGATCCCTAGACTTACTTACTTAACTAGAGCAGCAAGGCAGATGTGGTGAATAGATCCTCTAGCTGATGTTGTCAGGTCAAAGACAGAGTACAGAATGCTACCTTTCTCTCAGAGAGTTCTTCAATTAATATCTCAAATACTGCTGCTAGGATAGCTTGTAGAATGACATAATTCCTTGTCATCTGACTCTATCCCAGGTAAACCCCACTGCTGAAAGCAAGCAGTATTTAGTATCTACCTGTGAAAATACATACACAAGAGCTTTTTCTCTGATCTTTGCAGATCCTGGAAGTCATAAAACAATAAAGCACTTCCAAGATAATATAGAAAACTTCTCAGCACAGACAGTATGCCTGTTGCTGTACTGAAACGGAAAGATAACATCTTTTTTATGGCCTAGCCATAAAGTAATTTAATTTCAGCTATTTGTTTGATGTTTTGCAAGTTAACCTTCTGTATACCAGTTTCCCCTATTAAAATATATACATTTAAACAACTACAATAATGTATGTAAACTTCTATTTTATTCCAGTAGGGTATTCTAAGGGGATCCATTATCTGTCTGCCTGGGATGTCATGATCGACAGACCACAATGCTTTGCCAGAGATTGCCTGCACCTGTCACCCCTGGGATTCCAGATACTGGCCAAGGATCTTGTCATCTCTATAGTGCCTTTTTTAGGCAAGGTTCAAATGACAAAATTACCATCATAACAGGTACAAGCAAACAAAATCTGAGGGTAATGCTACTCTACGCTAGAAGTGTAAACCTCAAAATGCACTCGCTCGAGGCACTCCTTAAAATGGAGAACATCAATATCTGTGCAGTGACAGAGACCTGGTTCAAGGCTCCAGAGAGCACCCCAGAAATATCAGGCTACAATTCATACTACACCTTTCAGCCACATAACCTGGACCAAAACACTAAAGGAGGAGGTGTGTCCATATTCACCAAGGATACCCACACTTCCAGGCTAGTTGCCCAACATAATGCATCTGAAATTCTCCAGGTGCAACTAACACTAGGCAAGACTGCAATCCAAGTTGTAGCTTGCTACAGATCCCCCACCATGCCCCAAGATTCCCACTCCACTTTTCTTAACATACTGAAAAATATTAAGGTACAACCAAATACCCTAATACTGGGCAACTTCAACTACCCCACCATTAACTGGAAAAACTACTTGTGTACCAACACATTTGCTCAATATTTTTTGGAATTCAAAAATTTCAACACCTTGGATCAACTTATCCATACCCCACCAGGGGCACCAATATCCTAAACCTGGTCATTACCAACATGGGTGACCGATACTCCACACCAAAGGTCAGCTCCTCGTTGGTCAGATCTGACCATAAGCTAATCACCCTAGACATCCACATCCTGCCCCCACCCCCCACTAAGGTAACCACCGTAAAAATCTTCTCCAAAGCCAACTTCATGCTTCTTAAGACAGAAGTGGCAAACGTTACGACACTCATGCAGATGGAAAGTAGAAGTACGACTGCTGAATCTTACACCAAAGCACTGTATGAACACATACATGAGTGCACCGTATGAACACATACACGAGTGCACTGTACGAACAGATACACGAGTGCACTGTATGAACACAAACATGAGTGCACTGTATGAACACATACACAAGTGCACCTTATGAACACATACACGAGTGCACTGTATGAACACAAACATGAGTGCACTGTATGAACACATACACGAGTGCACTGTATGGACACATACACAAGTACACTATATGAACACATACACGAGTGCACTGTATGGACACATACACGAGCGTACTGTATGAACACATACACGAGTGCACTGTACGAACACATACACGAGTGCACTGTATGAACACAAACACGAGTGCACTGTATGAACACATACACGAGTGCACTGTATGAACATATATACGAGTGCACTGTATGAAAACATACACGAGTGCACTGTATGAACACATACATGAGTGCACTGTATGAACACACATGAGTGCACTGTATGAACACATACACAAGTGCACTGTATGGACACATACATGAGTGCACTGTATGAACACATACATGAGTGCACTGTATGGACACATACATGAGTGCACTGTATGAACACATACACGAGTGCACTGTATGAACACATACACGAGTGCACTGTATGAACACATACACGAGTGCACTGTATGGACACATACACGAGTGCATGTACCCGAGCCATACCAAATAGAACCAAGATGCTCTCCTCCAAAAAAGGAAGCCAATCTGGTGGTCCCCAGCCATAAACAAACTCTACAATAGAAGGAAGAAACTGTTGCAAAATCCCATGACTGGAAAAACTCCCTTGCCAGCCTCAGTAAGAAGCTGAGATCTCTCATAAAATCCTCCAAAGCTAGTTATGAAAATAAAATCAACACAGAGTCTAAAGACAACCACAAGGCATTCTATAGTTATATCAAGAATCTCAATGGCAACACTCAGATCTGCTCTGAGTTTCAGCACAATGGCACTAAATATACAGAACCAACTGATATTGCCAACATCCTGGCAGATTGGTTCAGTGCTAATTTCACCCCCCCCTCACCCCCTAAAGGGCCCAGCTCAATACCAGAAAAATGATAAGTCCCGGTAATCACGGCAGCACAGGTAAAAACCGCACTTTCCAAAGCCAAGAATACAGCATCCATGCTACCAGACAACATCCCGGGCTGTGTTCTGCATGAACTACAAAACAAACTGGCACCCTGCCTAAATATCATGTTCAGTCATAGCCTCACTTCAGGCTTTGTGCCTACTGAATGGTGCACAACAATGGTTATCCCACTCCACAAGGGGGGATCCACCACGGACCTCGGGAACTGCTGCCACATTAGCCTGATGAGCCTGATCTGCAAGGCCATTGAATGTATCATCATGGAACTTTTAAACAAAGACATAGGTAACCTTCAAACTGTGGAGCCCACCCAGTTTGGGTTCATGAAAGGTAGATCATGTCTCCTAAACCTGATTGACTTCTTTGAAGCAGTCACCAGAGCCACGGAAGAGGGTAAGGTGGTCCAAACAGCCTATCCAGACTTTGCCAAGGCCTTCGACACCATTCCACACTCTGGAATCATAGATAAACTCACTAAACTGGGCATAAATCCCTATGTAACACAATGGTTTGCCAACTGGCTCACTGACAGAACCCACACCCTGAAAGTAGCTGATTCCAAATCTGATTCCAGACCAGTGACAAGTGGAGTACCACAGGGTTCAGTCCTGGGTCTCCTCCTGTTTGGCATTTACTTCTCTGAAGTTCAGGCCAACACAGAGGGTCTATGGCTAACAAAGTTCACAGATGACTGCAAACTGGGAGCCATTATTGAACCTCCAAATGATGCGGACATTCTACAAAGGGGCCTAACTGTGACAGATGCCTGGTGTCAGAGCCATGGCCTCAAGCTCAACACCAAAAAATGCATAGTCATCCCCTTTGGGAAAAAACCCATGCCCATGAACTACCCCATACACGGCAGTCCACAACACTGAAAGTATGATAAGAGCCCTAGGGACACAGGTGGAGAATGGTCTCTCCTTTGATAACCACATAGCCACATTAGTCAGGAAATCCTTCTACGTGGCACATCTTATCACAAAAGATTTCTCACCCAGAAAAAAGGAGGTCATTGTTCCTCTCTACTCATCCCTCATTAGACCTATTATAGAGTACAACATCCCGTTTAGTTTGTACCTTGCAAGACATTTGTAACAACTGGAAAGGCCACAGAAATACCTCAGAAAGAGAATCACCAGTCTCCAACAGATGACCTATGCAGACCATCTCAAAAAACTCCAGCTCTACTCTGTCGCATATCACCTACTTAGAGGCGATCTCTGCCTAATATACAAAGCCATGTCAAACCAAGAGCTGTTGGACATGCTACACTTAAAGAAATCCCAATCCCTCTGAGCCACATGCTCCAGGGACATAAACCTTGTCAGCACAATAAACAAAACATGCTGGAGGGATAGATTCCTGTGCCAGAGACTTCTCATACTCTGGAACAGACTACCCATTCATGTCAAGCAGAGCACCTCATTAGCCCTCTTTAAGAAA
>NC_056744.1:1777742068-1777882068 GCF_019279795.1 Protopterus annectens | reverse complement strand
GCTCGACACTCATTAGACCCATTATAGAGTACAATGCCCCATTTGGAATGTACCTCAGAAGACATCTGCAGCACCTGGAAAGGCCACAGAAGTACCTCTCAAAGAGGATTACTGGCCTCAAACAGATGCTCTACACTGACCGTCTCAAAAAACTCCAGCTTTATTCCATAGCATATCGCCTACTCCGAGGTGATCTCTACCTAACATATAAAGCTATGTCAAACCCAGAGCTGTTGGACATGCTACACCTAAAGAAATCCCTCCGAGCTACACACGCTAGGGATCTAAACCTTGTCACCACAATAAACATTACATGCTGGAGGGATAGATTCCTGTCTCAGAAACTTCCCATACTCTGAAACAAGCTGCCCATCTATGTCAAGAAATGTTCCTCATTAGCACTCTTCAAGAAAAATCTTGATAAGTGGATGGGAAATAGGAAATACACTCCGGAGATCATGCCGGTGGCTCTGCTCGACAGGGGCACAGGAAAATAACTTTCTTGGGTGGCGTAAGCCAGGGTACCTTGTTGGCTAGGCTTACTTAGGCCCTTGGGCCAATAGCCTAGTACCTACCTACCTATGAACCTATGAACCTATTGTGTCTTCCACGCATGCTGTATTGCGTATCTATGTCCGTATTATTGCATAAACTTGCCTTATTTGAGGCATCTTGTCAGCACTGCAATCTTTTTCCTCCTACATCGCCTGTCTGCATTATTCTTATTTGACATCCTGTATTTGCATCAGACTTATTGTTTTCCAAGCCTGCTTGTCTGTGTCACCTCTGTGTTTATTGTTAAACTGCTCTTGTGTAAAGTACTGTGTCTTTTATGTCAGCCTTACATGTACATCCATGACAGCACTTAGTTTTTATCTACATTAACATATCACATTGTTTTGTCCAGCCTGCACTATTCGGGTGCCAGGCTGGTGTATGAAGGCACCTTGATTAGTATCGATACCACAAACTAATTTTGTTAAAGCCAGTTTCGGCTAGAATGGAATTTGCACTTGTCCACACAATGTCAATTGTGGTATGTGTATATATAAGTTTACGGGTTGCAAAAAATATATTTTGAGACCCACTGAGTATCTTTCAGTGATTACCACTCTCTGAGATTTCCTTCAGCAAGTCAAAATGACTCCCACTATTTCTGAGTTCTGTCCCTACATTGTGACTTGCCTGCTCTTGGCATGATCCCTTCCCCTATATGTAGTCTATGTTCTTCAAAACAATCTTCATTTTGTATTATACTAGCATAATAGTGTTATCTGTGTCACATCTTACATAAAATAGTAGTATAATATATATAATCCTTTCTATCCAACACTTGCCTCTATGTCTCAGATCTTGGTTACCATGGGAACACAGTCTGCCTTTACCTCAGCTGTTGCCCTCTTTCTGTTGCAGTTGCAGCAGTTAAAGTTGTCGCCTCACAGAAAGAGGTTCTCAGGTTTGATTCTCAGCTAGGGTGCCTTTTGTGCAGAGTCTGCATGTCTTCCCTGTGTTCACATGGGTTTCCTCCGGGTACTTCGGTTTCCTCCCATATTCCAAAGGCATTCATCGGGAGCATGTCTCCCAAGGCCTCTGCTGAAAATAAGCTCTGTCCTAGTCTGACCTTCATGGTCAACAAATGTTAAATACATAAACAAATAAATAAATTATATACCCTAAGGCAGTGTAGCAGCTGCTACATGTTCACTGATAGTACACTACTACTACAGAACACAGAATCCACTTATGAGAGAGATGTAAATACTTATTCAAAGTGGAGGGTAACCTCTCACAAATCACTGTTATCAAAAAATATCATATTTCAAATTATCTGCTATCATATGCAGAAGTACCAAAAAACTTCCTTTCCTAAACCTTTTAGAGAGGTCACTAGTAGACATGGGCCTCAACTACATACCCAAACCTTAGAGAGTATTATACACTTATGTCCACTGTCTCTTCCACTAACACAGGTCACCCAAGCTGCACTCCTAAGCTCTTAGTGCCATCAGAGCATGTTGATAGCCTATGGCAATGTCCTAGTTATCAATGGCTCATTTGTGAGGAATTTGGCTGTACCACTCACCAGCTGCAGAAAGCTAAGAGTGATGGTTATTTCTGTCCTAGATGCTAGAATGTGAGATGTCACAAGACCATTATATCTCTCTAACCCAACTAGACATATGACCTGGATATTACCCATTTGGGAGTGATTCTATCCTGAAGGGAGATGAAGACAGATATGGCTGAGTTCCCTCTGTATGTGACCAAGCTTAGGAAAAAGCAGGTCTTGAAAAGCATGTTGCCTTCTCTGACAATAATGCTGCATGAAAGGTAAATTGACTTTAACAATTTGCTCAATAACCTGTATCATTTTAGCACAACCTAACGTGTGTCACCGGTTCTACCTTACTTCACCGACAGCAGAGAACACCGACATGAAATTCTGAAGCCTGAGAAGCGCGAAATTTGAAAACGCCGAAAGTAGCTAAACTCGACAGCTCATAACAACGTCAATCTGCAAGCAAGGCTGAATGGAATGTTGTCACAATTCAGATAGGGAAAGATATGTAGCGTAATACACCCTCATCATTGAAATATGTTATGAACAGTAAAACCCACGGTAATCAACACTCCGTAGTACACTGATTACGTAGTAATTGTATGTGATAGTTGAAATACGTGAGGCAGTCATTCCACGCCATTCTAGGTATTGAAAGGAGAATGGCGTGTTGTGAGGACATTGCACCAGGGGTTATTGGTATACAACAGTATTATCCCAAAAATGTAAGGCTATGTTGATTGTAGATAGCTATTTATATTATATGGAACGTGCTAGGGGTGAAAGGCGGTACTGGGCTTGCAGATACAAGATTACGGACAACTGCAGAGGGAGAGCCGTGACTGTACTGGTATCTGATGGCGAGAAACTAGTGAAATCCGTTGCACACAATCACTCTGCAGAACCAGGGGAGGTAGATCGCTACGTTACCTGTAGTGACTTAAAATTAAGAGCAAACTTGAGTGCAGATACACCAGCACGTGTAGTGGATAATGCCTTATCGTCTACCCCGTTGAGTACGGTACATCAGCTACGAGCCCTTCTGCAGCAGGTGCATCGGGTTAGGAGGCTGAGGTGTGGAATGCATGAGAATAGAATATTAACCATGGATACGATAGACTTTAGCTCATTCCAATTAAAGACCGGTACGTTCATTAGTAAAAGGATGCGTGACCCTGTGTCGGAAACAAGTGTACTTGTATTCAGCACAGTACAAAATCTAACAGATCTAAGTACTGCTACTATTTGGTTGATGGATGGCACCTTCTTTTCTAAAGGTGTCACCATCCGTCAATTGTACAGCATACATGCATTTGTGCAGCATGGTACGTACAGTAAGTCAGTACCGCTGGCGTTTGCTTTAATGTCGAAGAAGTCCCTTAAAGCATACAACTTTATGTGGACCGGTTTGCTATCTCTGTTCATGTCTAATGCTCTGGATATACATGTGAGGTTTGTACTCTGTGATTTCGAGGTAGCAGCGTTGAAAAGTATCAGGCTTAATTTGCCTGATGTTGTTCCCAAAGGGTGTCTGTTCCACTTCGGACAGAATATGTGGCGAAAGGTGCAGAGTTTAGGTCTTGCTACTACGTATAACACTTGTAGAGAGCTACAGTTAGCTATAAAATCATTGGTGGCACTTGCATTTTTACCCGAGGGGAATGTAAAGGATATGTTCAATGAAATAAAACAGTGTTTTCCAGCGGATGGTAGAGATATCCTTCAATATTTCTCTGACTGGTACGTGTTTGGCAAGTGTAGGAAATTTAATACAAGATTTAGTTCCTCTATGCGGTTTCCGCCGCTATTTCCGATTAGATTCTGGAATGTGTCGGAGTTGAACATGCTCTGTCTGCCTAGGACCCAAAACACAGTTGAGGCCTGGCATAGTCTTTTAGGGGACAAAGGCACTGACCTACGTCATTTAATGCATGTGCTTACTCGTGAACAGGATCGGGTGGATGAGCTGCGTATGTCCGTCGGATGTGTGGCCTCACCAAAGAAAAGGAAAGTGGTATTGAGGAACGGCAGTTTCAGTCGGTGTTCGACAGCTTTGATAACTACACACACCTGGAGTTTGTTCGTGCAGTTGCAAGATTGCTGAGGACGTAAATGTACATTTGCAGATTTGAACAGTCTCTGTATTTTGATTATCTTGGCTCCGTGAATGCCCTATTATGCCTTCGTAATGTTAAGGACGTTGGACATGTGTAGTAAGAGTGTTATGTTGGAATGTTTCATTTTGGAGCCGTTTTGATTTATCGTTTTGGAGCCATTGTGATTTACGTTTCTAAGTAGGAGGTTGCACATGTGCAGAAAGGGTCTTCTGTTGGCATACGTTTGTAGTAGAAAGTTGGACATGTGCAGAAAGAATGGTTTTGGAGCCGTTTGGACTTACGTTTGTAAGTGGGATAAGGATATATCCAGTATTGCTTTATATTTGGACAGCTGCCGTGACGTGTCTTAGCAGTTCCGTTTTGTTTGTCGAGCTTATCGCTGTCGACAATGTGATAGTCGACTATTTCAGTTTTCGTTGATCTCCCTTGTCGGAGTTTTGCCGTCGGTTATGTGGTTGTCGAGGTAGAACCGTCACCGGTTCTACCTTACTTCACCGACAGCAGAGAACACCGACATGAAATTCTGAAGCCTGAGAAGCGCGAAATTTGAAAACGCCGAAAGTAGCTAAACTCGACAGCTCATAACAACGTCAATCTGCAAGCAAGGCTGAATGGAATGTTGTCACAATTCAGATAGGGAAACGATATGTAGCGTAATACACCCTCATCATTGAAATATGTTATGAACAGTAAAACCCACGGTAATCAACACTCCGTAGTACACTGATTACGTAGTAATTGTATGTGATAGTTGAAATACGTGAGGCAGTCATTCCACGCCGTTCTAGGTATTGAAAGGAGAATGGCGTGTTGTGAGGACATTGCACCAGGGGTTATTGGCAATTCGTATACAACAGTATTATCCCAAAAATGTAAGGCTATGTTGATTGTAGACAGCTATTTATATTATATGGAACGTGCTAGGGGTGAAAGGCGGTACTGGGCTTGCAGATACAAGATTACGGACAACTGCAGAGGGAGAGCCGTGACTGTACTGGTATCTGATGGCGAGAAACTAGTGAAATCCGTTGCACACAATCACTCTGCAGAACCAGGGGAGGTAGATCGCTACGTTACCTGTAGTGACTTAAAATTAAGAGCAAACTTGAGTGCAGATACACCAGCACGTGTAGTGGATAATGCCTTATCGTCTACCCCGTTGAGTACGGTACATCAGCTACCGCGATCAGAGCCCTTCTGCAGCAGGTGCATCGGGTTAGAGGCTGAGGTGTGGAATGCATGAGAATAGAATATTAACCATGGATACGATAGACTTTAGCTCATTCCAATTAAAGACCGGTACGTTCATTAGTAAAAGGATGCGTGACCCTGTGTCGGAAACAAGTGTACTTGTATTCAGCACAGTACAAAATCTAACAGATCTAAGTACTGCTACTATTTGGTTGATGGATGGCACCTTCTTTTCTAAAGGTGTCACCATCCGTCAATTGTACAGCATACATGCATTTGTGCAGCATGGTACGTACAGTAAGTCAGTATGCTTTAATGTCGAAGAAGTCCCTTAAAGCATACAACTTTATGTGGACCGGTTTGTTATCTCTGTTCATGTCTAATGCTCTGGATATACATGTGAGGTTTGTACTCTGTGATTTCGAGGTAGCAGCGTTGAAAAGTATCAGGCTTAATTTGCCCGATGTTGTTCCCAAAGGGTGTCTGTTCCATTTCGGACAGAATATGTGGCAAGGTGCAGAGTTTAGGTCTTGCTACTACATATAACACTTGTAGAGAGCTACAGTTAGCTATAAAATCATTGGTGGCACTTGCTTACCCGAGGAATGTAAAGGATACGTTCAATGAAATAAAACAGTGTTTCCCAGCGGATGGTAGAGATATCCTGCAATATTTCTCCGACTGGTACGTGTTTGGCAAGTGTAGGAAATTTAATACAAGATTTAGTTCCTCTATGCGGTTTCCGCCGCTATTTCCGATTAGATTCTGGAATGTGTCGGAGTTGAACACGCTCTGTCTGCCTAGGACCCAAAACACAGTTGAGGCCTGGCATAGGAGGCTGAAGTGTCTTTTAGGGGACAAAGGCACTGACCTACGTCATTTAATGCATGTGCTTACTCGTGAACAGGATCGGGTGGATGAGCTGCGGGTACGTATGTCCGTCGGATGTGTGGCCTCACCAAAGAAAAGGAAAGTGGTATTGAGGGAACGGCAGTTTCAGTCGGTGTTCGACAGCTTTGATAACTACACACACCTGGAGTTTGTTCGTGCAGTTGCAAGATTGCTGAGGACGTAAATGTACATTTGCAGATTTGAACAGTCTCTGTATTTTGATTATCTTGGCTCCGTGAATGCCCTATTATGCCTTCGTAATGTTAAGGACGTTGGACATGTGTAGTAAGAGTGTTATGTTGGAATGTTTCGTTTTGGAGCCGTTTTGATTTATCGTTTTGGAGCCATTGTGATTTACGTTTCTAAGTAGGAGGTTGCACATGTGCAGAAAGGGTCTTCTGTTGGCATACGTTTGTAAGTAGGAAGTTGGACATGTGCAGAAAGAATGGTTTTGGAGCCGTTTGGACTTACGTTTGTAAGTGGGATAAGGATATATCCAGTATTGCTTTATATTTGGACAGCTGCCGTGACGTGTCTTAGCAGTTCCGTTTTGTTTGTCGAGCTTATCGCTGTCGACAATGTGATAGTCGACTATTTCAGTTTTCGTTGATCTCCCTTGTCGGAGTTTTGCCGTCGGTTATGTGGTTGTCGTTCTTTCGGTGTTTCGTCAAAGTAAGGTAGAACCGTGTCACCATGGGAGGCAGTGGTCAACAGCCCTACCTGCTTTGCAAGAGATGGCCTCACCTCTAACATCAGGACTTCTGCATATTGGCTAAGATACGTTCCACCACAACATAGATATTTATAGTCAGAACTAGTATTTTAGACCTTTTAACCAAACAATTTCTAATCAGGTTTGTATTAACATTGTATTGCTCAATGCTAAAAGTCTAAACAAGAGCCTGTCTAACCTTGAGAACTTCCTGACCCTTCAGCACTTACATATCTATATAATTACAGTAACTTAGCTTCAGTGCAGTAGGTTTAGCACTTATTACTCATTCGCACCTTCTAACAAGGTTGATGCACATCCATATTCATATTCATCTACAATCCCATTATCTTATGGCACATTCGATGAGATAATAACCTCCAACTCCAGAACACCATTACATCAATAAGTACGTCAAATAATCACATTATTGCCAACTATAGAAACCCCTTCCTACATCTCCTGTTAACCCTGATACCTGCCTCACCCAGTACTAGTCACTAACTATTAAGCCTAATAAAAACATTTTCAATGACTTCACCTTTTCATCTATCAAATGATAAATTTACCCAACCAACTACAGATATGTACAGTGCTTTCTTAATTTAATTACTGATAACTCCATTGAAGAAATAGTACCTTCCCTAACTAGACGATTCAAGCTCCTTAATTTTGTTCTTACTAATATGGCACGTGCCTGTCCTGTGCTTAAGGCTTTCATCTCCATGATTAAGTCGGGTCTATATTAGATGAACGAAAGTTCATCTTAGCGAACGCTCACATGAGTGAATATCCAGGTACTCGAAACTGCAATTATGGGGGGCTGCACCCCCCCCACACCCCCCTAAATATATATTCCAACTCTGAGATCACACTACAGTGAGGAAAGAGCAAATATTCCCATCTTCACTGCACAGCGATCTCACAATTGCGATTTCGAGTTCCGCAATATTCGCTCATGTGAGCATTCGGTAAGATGAACTTTCGTTTATCTAATATAGACCCGATTAAATCAGACCATCATACCACCATATTCTGTGTAAGAATCCAGTTTATATCTCCATCCAACCTTACAACATTCAGAGATTTTCCCTAGACAAATGTCTTAACGACATTTATATGCTCTACCCTGGGGACCATTCTGCAACAAAATCAGCTGCTTGTATCACTGACCCCTGGTCTTGCCTTAACCCTTGCCTTGAGGAATCCATCCCTAGCCGTATGAAAGCAGGTAAGAATAAGCCCCTTTTGGAGAATGCCAGTATCAACAAACCCTATAATTAAATGGAAAAAAATCTCACAATCAGGAATAGATTTAAATCCCCATTTACAGAAATAATATCAAAATGGTCTGTAAAGAACTCAGGCATTAGATCAAAATGAACAAAGCCAAATTTCAATTTAACAACTCCACCTCCTCCAAAGATAATCATAAGTTATTCCTCAGCTATGGTAGGAATTTAATATAAAATACTGAATGCTGCCACAAACTAATCTCAATGGCAAAACCTACAGTGAACCAGGGGTCAATATTACATCATTGAAGGGGCTGTTCATCGATCATCCTTTCATCAACACATAATAATTGAAATTCCAAAACCCAGAATGGCCACATAAGCAAATTTTTCCTGGGGAAATAATGGCTTGGCCAACACAAAAAAAAATATTTGCAGACCCTACAAAGTAGGGCGTTTCACCCCCCACACCCTCCCTAACTAAATATACCAACTCTGAGATTGCACTACAGTGGAGGGAAGGGCAAATCCCCGATGACAGCCAAGCTATTTTTTCCCCTAGGAAAAAATTGCTTATCTGGCAATTCAGGGTTTTGGTATTTTGATTATTATATGTCAAAGGGTGTTTGATGAACAGCCCCTTCGACAATAGGTTCATAGGTTTATAGGTTGGTAATGAGCTATCTGCCTGAAGGCATATATTAGCCCAGCCACGTTGTGCGGTATTCACCGCCCCTTTAGTAGTTCCCTAGACCCTTGTACTAGCAGCTAGTACCCTTGGCCCCTATCTAGTAGTGCTGTTGGTGTGATCCCCGGTGTGAACTTTCTGTTACCCATCCACTCATCAAGGTTCCTCTTGAAGAGTGATAGTGAGGGGCTCTGTCTTATGTAGATCGGGACCCTGTTCCATAGTAAGGGAAGTCTCTGTGAAGGGAATCTATCCCTCCAGCATGTTCTATTCATTGTTGTGTTGAGGTTTATATCCCTAGAGCGTGTAGCTCAAGTAGATTTGGTTTTGCTAAGATGGAGCATGTTCAGCAATTCTGGGTTGGACATGGCTCTGTACATTAGACAGAGATCGCCTCTGAGAAAGCAGTATGCAACAGAGAACAGTCTTAGCTTTTTCAATCGTGCTGCATAGGGCAACTTTTTGAGGCCAGTAATTCTCTTGGTTTTGTACTATAAACCCATGAACCAGAGGATATTGTTAATATATTAGTGGATAAATTAAGTTCAAACTTTTCTCTGCCTTCCCCTCCCTATCTTTCCCCTCCAACTTATCAGACACCACCTCCCTCTCCTTAATTACCTATGAACAGGTCCTGAACACTGTTTCTGAAATAATAAACACTAGTTCTGTGAACCCTGACTACATACCAGACTATCTCTTAGTCAATATTGAACATTGCCTCAACAATTCCTTTCCAAACACATGTGGTCTAAGCCACTAGGTGCATGCCCAAGGCTAGGAGAACAGCCTAGTGGTTTCAGTATATGGGAAGCCCTACCATTGCCCCTGAGAGCTACAGACCAAGTAACCTCACCAGTTTTATCTGTAAAGCCATGGGCATATTTTAATGGAAATCATATTATATATATATTATACATATTATATATCAATAATGATATTACTAACCTAAAATCCCTTGATCCTAATCATTTTTGCTTTATAAAGAGCAGATCCTGTTTACTGAATCTGATGGACTTTGTTGAGAGGGTGGCAGAAGTACCTGATAATGGGCAATTAGTGCACACTGCCTACCTGGATTTGGCTCAGACCTTTGAAGCTTTTCCACACTCTTTTATAACTGAAAACCTCACCTGCTTAAATATAAATTTAATGTGTTACTTGGTAGATAGAAAAGTGTCTCACAGACAGAACCAACACAAAGAGGGCTGGTGGCAGCAGTAGGTTCTAACAGGGATAAAGCTGACAGCTGCCCAGCACCAGGTCCAGGGAGGCCTGTGGCCAACCAGTGAAATAATTTAATTTAAAAAAGCTTTTGTTATGTTTAGTACTACTCTTTTAGTTAGCTTATGTGCCTCTAACATAATAATCACATCATTTGTTTGCTTTTCATTAAAAGTAGTTAAATGATAGACACCATGAGTTCTTCATATGTATACACACAGTGCCAAGCAACTGTGCATGAGGTTTATGGACCAGTGCTGATACTTTATTTATTTATTTTATTTTATTTTATTTTATTTAGTTGATGCCTTCTCTATACTGCATTTCCTCCCTTTGTTTGCATGGGTTTCTTCCATGTGGTCCGGTTTCCTCCCACATTCCCAAAACATGCAATTGGTGGATTGCACTCTATAAATTGTTCATAGATGTGAGTGTCCATATGAGTGTGTGGTACGGAAGAACAGCCACGTCAGAGCCAGCCATCCAGAGGTGTGAACCTTGGCTGTAGATGATTGTCACTTTTGAAGTGACACCGTGACACCATGACCCCATGTGCAAAAAATGGGAAAAGAGGTTGTGGATGGATGGATGGAATACACTTAAAAGGAGTGTAATGGAACCCAGGCATTAGCCTCTTACCTTAGCATATCCTTAGCATATCCTAAGGCAAGCTTTAAATTCATTTTTTATTCTTTCATGGTTTATTACTTACTTATATCACAGAGGTAAATGAGGTTAGTATACCTCATTTTGTAAAAGTTCTAAGTACTTTCTTTCCAAAAACTGTCTGCTCTTTGGTTTTCCCATGCTTTATTGGGAAAGCAACAGGAAGAAAACCCAGTAATATTAAATAAAGCGGTGTCAGGGATGTATTGATTATTCTGGATGGTCAGAATAATGTAACATAAGCATTTCTTTTTTTTTTAGTCCTTGCAGGGACCAGGGACAGTACAGAAGTATTAAGAAATAAGGACTTGAACCTGAAGACAATTTTAAAATGCATACATTAGTCTCTTAGGAAGTTCATAACATGTATTCTGAAAAAAAAACAGTATTTGAAGTTTTAATGCAAACCATTTTTTGATCATTGCATTTTTTACTCTTCTGTTTTTTTTTTTTATTTAAATACAAATTCAAAGTGGAATGGAGAAACTTCTGAGTCAAATGCAGTATTCTTAAAATTCATGTTTAGCTGAAAAGTATGAGAAAGTATTTTACCATTTATTTTCAGATCTTTAATATATAATCTTGTAATTAGATCAAACATTAATAAGTAATGAAATGTTATTACCCATGCAGTCAGACCATCGAAGCTCAGTTCAATAATTTAAATTAAAAAGTAGATATGGTTTGCGCTGTCTTGGCAGCGCTTTACTTCTTCGTCTTGTCTGGCGCCTGGCGTCTGCAATATATCATGTAGTTCTGCTGTTGGGTAACATTAGCAGGGTGTATTGTGACCATTACCAATATATAACAAGTAAACTCATTTTCCTCATTCATTTCTGAAACTTTGAGAGGTATTAGGGATGACCACTGACAGCAGTGCCATCGGCTAACCCTACTAGACCTAAAGGGGCAGAACATTCCAGATTAAATCTGTGTGAGATGGTAAGACATTGGCAGTATGGCTCACCATACCTCTCAATGTCTTACAGCAAGAAATCTGGACAAACACACAAATAATGGGAGGAATAAAGGCCCAAAAACAGGAATACTTTTTAAAATATTGCTCTTACAGACTTAGAGAGTTGATAGAATAACAGGTTTTGCATTGGCATGCATTTTCTGAGGGATATAAAGTCTGAAACTCAAATATATGCCATTATTTTCTGGCTTCAGTCCTCAATGATTTGCTGGTGATTTGTCAGAAAACCACAATTTTTATAAGAAAGAAACCAAAAATATGTGGCAAAAATCTAGACATTCTGCAAAATTCTGGAGAAGTTGAGAGGTATGAGGCTCCCATCTGTAGTTACTTGCTTTCCTGCCCGCATTAGAACCATGATGATCTGATGTGCACTGAAACGGCATATCTTTCAACTGTTCCTGATTTTACAGAATGTCTGTTGATTTTGCCTCATATTTTTTGACCTGTTTGTCATAAAACATTTGTTTTTCTGGTAAATCGCCGAGGGTTACAGATAATGTATAAAACCAGACACTAGAGTTTAATACTTCAGAAAATGCATGCTGATGTAAAATTTGCTGCTCTGTGAAATTTATAACTGAATTACAGTAGTACTTAAAAATTGTCCCTAATTATCAGCCTTTCTCCCTCATTAATTTTGACTTGTCCCTGATTCTTAAGCAAAGCAGTTGCAAAGCAGTTGAGAGCTATGAACCGCAGGCTGGCTGTGGTTGAAAGTAGCATCTCTTTGCTCAGTTTAAAGTCTACAATAGTTTCTGGCTACTGTTTGTGCATAAAAAAACTTCCTTGATTTCGAAGACTATCCCTTACTTTGCTTCAAGCATGGTCTGCGCCTTTTCTGAAAAATCATTGAGGACTGCAGCCACTAAATGGGGAGATGGTGATGGCCGGGGATGAAAGCAACTTCCCTCATGTTGTTTTATTGTTTTATTATCTGGTTTCACAGGAATAGTGTGAATTTGTATACAATACATTGGCCTACTTATTCTCTGTCAAAATACATTAGAATATTTATTCTCTGGTGACTGAAAGAAAGTCAAAACTGTCCCTGATATCACAGAACATCCCTTACATTTTCATAAAATTTGCAGTTTTATGGCAAATCATTGAGGATTATGGTAACTAAATTGGCGTGGGGGCTGTGGATGAAAATAACTTACTATCTTGTTTGCTTATTTTAAAATCTGCCTTTACTAACGTGCACTTGTAAGAAATACAAATATTTATTCTCTGCCAAGTCTTTGTGTGAAGCAAAGTCAGAAATGTCCTTGATATCATAGAATCTCTCTGACTTTGCTTTATATTTAGTCCGTGCTTCATAAAAATGTGGTTTTATTGCAAATCATTGAGGATTACATTCACTAAATGCATGTGGGGTGGGGCTATCAATAATTACAGCCATCTTGTTTTCTTCTTTTAAAATCTGTCTTTAGAGGACTAGTGCACATTTGTGGAAATACATTAGATGGGAGTTAATGCAGAGAACTAACCCTCTGAGCTGTTAATGAGCAGCTTCCTGTTCACAAAATACAAGGTTCAATTCCTTCCACCTTCATTTACCAAATATGTGAATCTGAGCAAGTCACTTAACCAGACACTGGTCGCCATGACTGCTGAAAAGGGATCATTTGTCCAATGGGCATATCCAGTCAACAAATAGGTAAAATAAAATAATTGTTTATTCTCTGCTGAGTTTTTGTGTAAGGCCAAATTGAAAATGTCCCTTTTTTCACAGAATAGCCCTGCCTTTGAATCATGTTTTTGGTCCATTCCTCATAAAATCTGTGGGTTTCTGGCAAATCATTAAGGATTGCAGTCCCTAAATAACAGATATTTGTGTTTTCAGGATTTTTATTCTTCAGAAAATGTATGCTGGTGCAAAAAAGATTATTCTAACAACTTTCTAAATATATGAGAGCAATATTTAAAGTTGGGCCTTCATTTTGTGCTTTGTTCCTCATTGATTTTGGGATTATCCCCGCTTCTTGTACCAATAGGTTGAGAGAGAATATTTTTTCATCACAGTCAAATGAGGTTTGCACAACAAAGTGTAAGTCTTTGAACTTACTTTATACCCCACTAATTAACTACAAAATTAACATTTCTGCCTACCTAGTTCCTTCCTGCTTTATACCCCACTAATTAACTACAAAATTAACATTTTCTGCCTACCTAGTTCCTTCCTGCTTTATACCCCACTAATTAAATACAAAATTAACATTTTCTGCCTAACTAATTCCTTATGGCTTATTCTCCACTAATTAACTGCAAAATTAACATTTTCTGCCTTCACTGATATGTGTTAACATGACAGAGGCATTTCACAGACCAGGTTCACTTGTATTTGATCAGAATATTGCAGATAACTGGAAAATATTTGAACAAGAGTACAATGTTTTCATACAAGCAGCTTATTCTTACAAAGATGCATGCACCAAGGCTTTCATTTTTTCTAAACCTAGTTGGGTCAGAGGCCATTGAAAGAGAGTGTTCATTATGTATGCACCAGCAGTGTATGAAGGAGAGGAGGAAAACCGTCATATTGTTGTGCAAGCTGAATCAAGGGAAGACCCCAATTGTTTGGAATGCAAATTCGGAGAAATGTGCAACCCTCAGACAAATGTTACATTAGAGAGGCATTTGTTTTGCACAAGAGATCAAAAGCCAGGAGAAACTTTGGTAGCTTATATTACTGATATGAGAAATAAAGCTAAAATGTGAAGGTTTGGTGATTTAAAAGACAAGTTAATAAAGGAAAGGCTTGTGTGTGGTATTAATAGTGCTGCTGTGAGAAAGATTTTGCTTCATGGCAGTGATTTAATGCTGAGTAAAACTATTGCGATTTGTTACAGAAAGGCACATAAGTATGCTTGCAAGTGATAATAGCATGGTTTCAGCAAGATCCAGAGTGAATGTAGACAGCATGCAGTATGTGGCTAGCAGAAACAGGCCTAAGGACATGGCAGCTGCAGCCCCTGGGGTGTGGCAGGGAAATCCCATAGTCTTCCAGTAAGTTCTAAGACTAGTTCAGTTAAAGGAGAATAGTTAGTGCAGTATAAGGTGAATCAGCAAAACCCAAGTCAAGCTTTATTGTTAACTGTCGCAATTGTGGTGCCAACCATGAGTCTAAAAGAGAGAAGTGTTTATCGTTTGGTCAGCAATGCCACAAGTGTAAAAAATGGAACCATTTTCAAAAGTTTTGCAAATCAAGTAAACCTCCCTCAGTTACAAAGAAAGGTCACTTAGAAAAGCAAGTTGATCATATATAAAGCTGCAACTCTACTTTCTATGTAGATGGTGTATCAGTAGTTGGTGAAAAGATTAATGCAGTAGATTTATTGGCAAAGAGTGAAGTGTTTTGTCCTGATCCATGGTAAACCCACCAATCTCAAAATAGAGACTATTTAAAAGTGTAATGTTATGTCAACAGAAACATTTGCTAAGGTGAGATCTGGTGAACAACTTAATTTGGCTAGTTGTGCAAAACTTGTTGCTTATGAAGGTGAAGAAATTCAAACCAAAGGCTCAGTATTGTTTTCATGTTATTTGGCTGGGAATCATTATAGCTCACTATTTTATGCAGTCCGAAGACCTGTGCAGTCATTATTAGGTCTCAGAGACAGTTTGAGAATGAATCTGCTTTTTGTACCAAATAAGTCCATCATATAAGCACATGTCCCAGTTCCAGCTTCAGTGATACTATTTTCTCAGAGTATGCTGATGTCTTCAAGGACAAGCTAGGCAAGATTCCAGTTATATATTCTACGAAGTTAGACTCAGAGGTCAGTCCAGTGGTCAGACCAGCAAGAAGAGTTCCAATAGCTATTCAGAAAACAGTCAAAGCTAATTTGGATAAAATGGTGCAGCAAGGTGTAATTTGTCCAATTACAGAACCAACTGAATGGGTGTCGTCCATGATAGCAGCTCACAAAAAAGGCTCAGACAAAATCAGAATATGCATTGACCCAAGAGATTTGAACAAAGCATTAAAGAAACCTCATCATCCTATGCATACAGTCAAGGAAGTCACAGCTCTAATACTGAATGCCACTGTTTTTCTGTCTTGGATACAAAGAGTTCATTTTGGCAAGTGATGCTTAATCGCAAATCTTCACTACTGACTACATTCAGTACCCCATTTGGAAGATACTGATTCTTCAGGATGCCTTTTGGAATAAATTCTGCAAGTGAAGTCTTTCAGCATGCAATGGAACAAATTTTTTCAGGTTATCCATGTGCCATAATAGTAGATGATTTATTAGTTGGAGGCAATGGTGAAGCACAGCATGACAGAAACCTCAGGAAAGTTCTAGGCAGAGCATGTGAAGTGAAATTAAAGCTCAATCTTCTGAAGTGCAAATTCGGACTAACAGAAGTTACATATGTAGGTCATTTATTTACTAATACTGGCTTATGTCCAGTCCCATCCAACCAAGCAGCCATTCTTGAGATGTCAGCACCAGATAATGTTCAAGTTCTACAACATTTTCTTGGTATGGTCAACTATTTAGGCAAGTTTATACCAGATTTCAGTAAGCTGACAGTGCCTTTGAAAGAGGTGACATGCAAAAATGCTGCATGGTCTTGGTTAGAACAATACCAGAGAGCATTTTAAGACCTTAAGCAAAAGATTTCCACCCCACCTACATTAAGATACAATGATGTCAACAAACCAGTAACTCTTTCCTGTGATGCTTCAAAATTTGGTCTTGGTACAGTTATTCTTCAAGAGGGCAGACCAGTAGCCTATGCATCTAGAACTGTTACCCAAACTGAAATGCAATATGCTCAAACTTGAGAAAGAACTTTTGGCAATTGTGTTTGCATGTTCAAAGTTTCATGATTGTATTTATGGTCAAGCTATCCAGATTGAAACTGATCATCAACCTCTTGTCACTATTTTAAAAAAGCTTATACATTCTGCTCCAGCAAGATTACAAAGAATGATGCTCAAACTGCAAAAGTAAAACTTCAAAATGGTCTATACGAAAGGCAAACTTTTTTTATCTGGCTGATACCTTTTCCAGATCACCCAGAAATACAACTGAACAGTTTGACGCAGAGAATTTTGACTTCAATGTCATGGAAGTGCATAATTTCTCTATCACAAGACCTGATGAGCTAAGAGCTCATACAAAGACTGATCTAGTTTTGTAAAAACTCATCCACTTCATTAATGTTGGATCGCCGTCAAAGTAATCTAGTGTAGCGCCTGAAGTGCAGCCTTACTTTCCTTACAGAGATGAGATGTTGATGGAAGATGGCATTATTTTCAAAGGTTCTAAACTGTTCCTGCTTCCTTACAATGTGAATATATCCAGATTTTGCATCATGGCCATCCGGGTTCCAAATCTACCTAAAGAAGGGTGAGAGGACTAGTATTTTGGCCTTCACTAGCAAAACACATTGATAAAGTACTTTCTTCATGTTCAGTATGCAATACTACTAAACCACATTAACAAAAGAGAATCACTTCAGCTAAGTCCAGTTCCTGAACTACCTTGGTCAACAGTAGCCACTGACATATTCGAGAGGAACAATCAGCATTATTTAGTGTCGGTAGACTCTTATTCAAACTGGTTTGAGATCAATTTACTACCTAACGTAATGTCCACTGTTGTTGTCACCAATCTGAAATGTCATTTCTCAGTCCATGGAAGTCCAGAGAAGCTTATCTTGGACAATGGTAACCAATTTACCAGTCAGTTGTTTGAGATATTTACAAGAGAATGGGACTCTGTGCATGGTACTAGTAGTCCAGAATATCCACAGTCAAATGGACTATCTGAACCTGCAGTGCAGAATGCAAAGCAATTACTTGAGAAGTCAAAGCATAATAATACTGATGTCTTTTTGAATTTACTCAGTCTCAGAAGCATACCTCGTGATGATATACTTGTCTCACATGCTCACAGACTTCTATCTGGGCAAATCAGAACAACCTTGCCTATCAGTTCCAGTTTGTTGAAGCCTAAAGCTAAAAACAACAGAGCAATCAAAGCCCAACTATGCAGAAAACATTCTTTTCAGAAATCCAGCTATGATAAACTGAGCAGATTTCTGAATCCATTGAAAGAAGGAGAGACAGTGAGGTTACAAATGGCGAAAAGTTTCATCTGGATTGGTCAAGTAACAGGTATATGTACTGAGCCAAGATCCTACTTTGTAGAATCACAGGGTGTGGTGTACAGGAGGCACAGAGATCTCCTTCCTGTATCAGAACCAATATTACAGCACTGCTCCTGTGATACAGACTCTAGATCTCAGAAGAATCCACACAATGTTCCTGTTGCAGAACGTGTCTTAACTCCTACTTCCAGTCCTGAAGATGTTTCTGATGTCCCCAAAGTTGAACATTCAGCAGAAACAGACCCAGTTGGTAGACCTAGTTCTAATTTCTACATCACATGATTTGGTCATATTTTCTGACCTAGTGTGAAATACACAGCAACCTGGACATAATTGTATATATGTATCTAGTTCTGTATAATTGCATGTCAGAGAATTACTCTGTACCAATTGCATGTCAATCAATGTCGTCAATAATGTATGACTCATTTCTCAGAGGGAGGATGTAGAATAGTGTGTGTGTGTGTGTGTGTGTGTGTGTGTGTGTGTGTGTGTGTGTGTGTGTGTGTGTGTGTGTGTGTGTGTTGTACCTTTAAGAAGCATTTCCAAGGACAGCACATGCATATAAATAGCAAGCACATGCTAGCTTCAGTGCCATTTTGAGAGTGCAGCCAGAGAGTGAGCATGTATGAGAAAAAGAGTCAGTTTGTTTATAAGTTTATCTAAGTTAAAGTTACTAAGCCTCAATCCTAATGTGTTTGTACATAATAAAACTGCTTGAACAGAACCCATAAATGTTTGTCTGTTTTATCCTGACCAGATGAGTGACAGAATCTATTTCTTAGAAGTACAAGCAAAAACTAAAGGTCTGTGGCTGACAAAGTTTGCTGATGACTGCAAACTGGGAGTGGTCATAGAATCTCCAAATGATGTCAACATCTTACAAGAGGGTCTTACACAAACAAATGACTGGTGCCCAAGTCATGGCCTTAAACGCAATGCAAAAAATGTATTATCATTCCTTTCAGTAAAAGTGATGTTCCTGCTAACTAGCATATCAATAACAATACCCTAAGTATGTACCACGTCTCCACAGTGGTAAGAAGGGCATTCTATAGTACTCATCTCATCAGTTCTCTGTACTCTTCCCTCATCAAGCTAATAACTGAGTACAACGCTCCTTTTGGTCTGTACCTTTCTAAGCACCTGCAGCAATTGGAGAAACCACAAAGGTTCTTCACAATGAAAATTCAAGGTATCCACCATCTGTCTTATAGGAATCATCTGAAATCACTGTCACTTTATTCTGTTTCATACAGACTACTCAGAGGTAATTTCTGCCTTGCATATAAGGCCATCCCTGACCCTTTGTTATTGGAAATGCTTCATATCTAAAAGTCAAATGGTACATGGGTTACTTGTTCTAAAGACCTTAACCTGGTTTGTGATATTAATAAAACCTGCTGGAGGGACAGATTTGTCTCCCAGAGGTTACTACATCTTTGGAACAGACTTCCACTTATAGGTTCATAGGTTCATAGGTTCATACTAGGCTATCTGCCCTAGGGCATTTATAAGCCTAGCCAGAGGGTGTTTGGCTTTCGCCACCCATTTTAAATGAATTTTGCTATGCCCTTTTTCAAGGTTAGTATACTGTGCCTCTGTCTAACAGTGACACAGAAGTGATACCCGGGGTAAACCTATGATCTCCCATCCACTCATCAAGATTTCGCTTGAAGAGAGTCAATGAGGGACTCTGCCTAACCTGGACTGGGATTCTATTCCAGAGTGAAGGGAGCCTCTGGGTTATGAATCTGTCCCTCCAACATGTCCTATTTATTTCAGTGCTGAGGTTCAAGTCTCTCGAGCGCGTAGCTCGATGGGATTTGGATTTTCTGGGGTGCAGCATGTCCATTAATTCCGGGTTGGACATGGCTTTATATGCCAGACACAGATTGCCTCTGAGCAGGCTGTATGCCACTGAGTAGAGCTGGAGTTTCTTTAACCGGGCAGCATATGGCATCTGTTTGAGCCCTTTGATCCTCTTGGTGAGGTACTTTTGGGGTCTTTCCAGTTGCTGCAGGTGTGTGTTAAGGTACATCCCAAAAGGGGCATTGTACTCAATTATGGGCCTGATGAGGGATGAGTAAAGAGGCACGATGACCTCTCCTGATCTAGATGTGAATCCCTTCATGATTAGGTGGCATATAAAATGTTTTTCTAACCACTTTGGCCACGTGGTTGTCAAATGAGAGATTGCTATCAACTTGGGTCCCCAGGTCCCTGATTACTTCTTCCGTACTTAATGGATTACCACCTATGTGGTAATTTGTAGGCACTTTGTTTTTGCCAAAGGGGATGACTATACACTTTTTGGCGTTTAGCTTGAGGCCATGGCTCTGGCACCAGTTGTCTGTTTCTATGAGGCCCTTTTGTAGGATGCTTGTGTTGGCTGGAGAGTCGATTATGGTGCCTAGTTTGCAGTCATCTGTGAACTTGGTCAGCCACAGTCCTTCTGTGTTGGCCTGTACCTCTGAGAAATATATACCGAACAAGAGAGGTCCCAGGACTGAGCCTTGTGGGATGCCACTTGTAACTGGTTTGGAGTCTGACATGGCTCCAGCAATTCTAACCATGTGGGTTCTGTCCTTGAGCCAGTTTGCAACCCATCTAGTGACATAGGGGTTTATATGTAAGCTGGTGAGCTTATCTATAATGCCCGAGTGGGGTATTGTATCGAAGGCTTTTGTGACATCCAGGTAGGCTGTGTGGACCACCTTCCCCTCGTCAATGGCCTTGGTGACTGTTTCAAAGAAACCAACCAGGTTTAAGAGGCAGGATCTGCTCTTAACAAAGCTGAACTGGGTAGGATCCAGTGTCTGTAGGTCCCCAATATCTTTATTTATGAGGTCCATGATGATCCTTTCCATAGCTTTGCAGACCAAGATAGTCAGGCTTATGGGGCGATAGTTTCCAGGATCCATTGAGGCACCACCTTTGTGGAGAGGGACCAGTGTTGCTGTACAACACTCTTTGGGTACATATCCTGTAGTAAGTCTGAGAGTGAACAGTAGTTTTATGTTTGGGTTTAGTTCTTCTTGGAGTTCATGTAGGACACAGCCTGGGACACCATCTGGTCCCATTGATGCTG
This sequence comes from Protopterus annectens, assembly GCF_019279795.1. Classification (NCBI taxonomy): domain Eukaryota; kingdom Metazoa; phylum Chordata; order Ceratodontiformes; family Protopteridae; genus Protopterus; species Protopterus annectens. Next base: position 1,777,861,083 of record NC_056744.1, on the reverse strand, counting down.
TGTTTTTTGCCTTGGAGAGGGCGGCTCTTACCTGAGCATCTGAGATGTCAGGGGGGCAGCACTCTGCTGGGATAGATATTTGCCCTTTTGGTGGGGAGGGGGGGAGAAGTTTGCACTGCACCTGTCAGCTAGGATGTTGGCAATGTCTGTGGGTTTGGTGTATTTTTTGTCAATTTGGACTAATTCTGAGCATATCTGGGAATTCCCACCCAGGTTCCTAACATAACTAAAGAAAGCCTTCTGATTATCCTTAGTGTCCTGTGCAATTTTTCTCTCGAAGCTGGCCTTAGACGATTTTATGAGTGCCCGTAGGTTTTTGCTAATACTGATCAGAGATGCCGTCCCTTTTTGGGATTTTGATCTATCATGTAGTAGCTTTTTCCTTCTATTGTATAGTTTGTTTATGGCTGGGGTCCACCAGACAGGATGCCTGCCTTTGGATGATTGGGTCTTGGTTTTGTTTGGGATTGCATGATCCATGCATTCCTGAAGGTGTTCATAGAATGCGTTTATAAAGGATTCTGCAGTCTGGGCCGTATTTTCCACAGGCCCGGGGGCTTTGAAGGATTCCACCTCAGTTTTGAGGAGTGTGAAATTTGCTTTAGAGAAGTTTTACACTGTAGTTTTCTGGGCAGGGCGTGGGGTCGGGATGTGAATATCCAGTGAGATTAGTTTATGGTCTGATCTTACCAGTGAGGGATACACTTCTGGTCTGGAGCATAGAGCCCCCATGTTGGTGATGATCAGGTCCAGTATGTTTTCCCCTCTTGTGGGCATGGTAACAAGTTGTTCCACAGCATTTGAGTTTATAAATTCTAGGAACCTTTGGGCTAGGGTGTTGGAGCTAGAGTAATGCTCCCAGTCTATGTTTGGGTAGTTGAAGTCACCCAATATAATGGTGTTTGGAGAGATCTTCATATTTTCCAGTGTTCTCAGGAAGGCTGAGTGGGGTTCCTGGGTTTGGGAGGGTGGTCTGTAGCAGGCTATAAACTGGAAGGCAGTTGTACCCACTGTTAGTTGCACATGGATAGTCTCTGATGCTTCGTGCTGTGCCACCAACCTGGAGGTGTGGGTATCTTTGACGAATATTGATACTCCCCCTCCTTTTGTGGTTCGGTCCAAGTTTTGGGGCCGAAAAGCATGGTATGAGGTATAACCTGGTAGGGCTGGGGTGCTCTCGAGAGCCTTGAACCAGATTTCTGTTACTGCACAGATATCGATGTTCTCCATGCTAAGGAGAGTTTTGAGTGCATGCATCTTGAGGTTTAGACTTCTGGCGTTGAGTAGCATTACTCTTAGTTTCTTATCCCTTGTGATACCTATGGAGGTGGGTTTGTCTTTTAAGCCTTGCCTAAAAAAGGCACTATGGGGGTGGCAAGAGCCTTTGCCAATATCCGAAAGCCCAAGGGTGACAGATGCAAGCCATCCCTAGCGAAGCATCATGGCTTGTCGAGCATGTCATCCCAGGCTGACAGGCATTGGATCCCCTTTGAATGACACCAATACTTAAGCCAGTTGTTGAAATTGATCATCTTGTCTTCATATTGTGGCATCATTCTTGGTGAGGGTAAGATGCTACTCAAGGTCAGGGTCATACCGGCCTGGGCTACATGCTCAGAGAGCTCCTCTATGTCTCTTTTCATGTTGTCCAGGGAGGTACGTCTCAGGTCATTCACACCAGCATGGACAATGACTGAGTCATATTTGTACTTGCCTTGGAGTGACCTGAGTGCTTGTGTTATGTGGCGGATCCTAGCGCCCAACAGGCAGCTACCGTGACCTTCTCCTTGTTCAGCCTGGTGAGCAGGACGTCAGTGTGCCTGACGATAGAGTCACCTATTACAAGTGTATCAGGTGTGTTGTTTAGCCTTAAGGGCTGTGACTGTTTGGCACACTGGCTTTGTGAGCTATGTGTTGCAAGTGTTTTGTTTTGGGGTAGCGGTTGCTTGGATGTCTGCTTTGGAGGTCTCTGCTGCTTAGGCAGATTTTTATTTAGAGCCTCCGAGTATGTTTTTGTGTGTTTATGTGTTTGGTTTGCTGTTGTGGTAGGCCTATGTGAGACTGGAATTGTAGTGAGTGTGGTTTCCTTCTCCTCCTGACTGGTTACGCCAGTACTGAGTTGAGAGAGCTTAGCCTCCAGTTTGGCTATATGGTTGCATCTCTCACATGTGTTGGAATTTGTTGGGAGGAGGAGAGGGTTGTTTGTGTACATGAGGCAGTTGTAACATTGCCTCAAGATTCCCAGATTCACCAGCTGGACCAGAGAGGAGATTGACAACTGACCTTTGGACATGCTAGAATAGTATTGGGAATTCCTTTATAATTGAAAAAAAATGGGCCAATGGGGAACAAGGTACTCAAGGGGAGTTTGTGAGGGTGTAGTGCTTTTAATTTTTTAGCGCTGACTTTTATAATTGCTTTAGTGAGCAAGTGCCAGGCTTTAGAGTAGGAATAGGGTGTTTATTATGAGAACTAGATCAGTTCTAAGGGAAAAAGTGAAGAGCAGACTTTGTGGAGCCGAGAATGGTTTAAACCCAATTAAGCGGAGCTGCCCGATGCTGCACTATGCACAAAATCACGCAAAGCCACGCCAAAGCGGGTTTTATACAGGGGGACTTGAAAGAGCTAGAAATTTGCCCAAAATGGCCAATAGACTACAAGATTCTTGTGCTGGGAACACTCCTCCAGGGATAGATAGGCTGCTCTAAGCTCCCCACTGCCACTGGTGAACAAAGAAGCCTCCCTTTATCCAAGAAAGGAAATGGGCAACACAGGAACTTTCCAAAAGTCCAGAATACAGCAAAGCCTGCATTTGGACTACTCTAGGTCAGGAAAGATGGCAAACAAGGATAATTGTTTTGTTTTTTTTGCAACAAACAGCAGGAAAATGCAATAAATATGTAACACAGGCTAGCGCACTTCAGTGTGTAGCCTCAACAGGTAAATGCAACAAACAGGACAAACTTTAAAAGTGCAGGTGCAAAAACAACTTTAAACAGTTTAAAACAGTTCAAGAAACAGAAATACTTGCAGTTTAGCTAGATCGGACAGTTGCCCAGGTAGTAGCAGGAAATAAACACTTTTATCAGGTTAGCAGTTGCTCTTTTAGCCTCTCTGCTGCTAGCACCACTCTACAGGACCATGAGGAGCTTGGCTGAGTAGTAACAAGCGTAAAAAACATGCCAAAGCGGGTTTTATACAGGAGGACTTGAAAGAGCTAGAAATTGGCCGAAAGTGGCCAATAGACTACAAGATTCTTTTGCTGGGAACACTCCTCCAGGGATAGATAGGCTGCTCTAAGCTTCCCACTGCCACTGGTGAACAAAGAAGCCTCCCTTTATCCAAGAAAGGAAATGGGCAACACAGGAACTTTCCAAAAGTCCAGAATACAGCAAAGCCTGAATTTGGACTACTCTAGGTCAGGAAAGATGGGAAACAAGGATAATTTTTTTGTTTTTTTCTTTTTTGTTTTTTTAGGGGGGTTTTTTGTTTTTTTTTATGTGAAACAGAGCAGCTCATTGGCCCTCTTCAAACGCAGTCTGGACAACTGGATGGATGACCATAAATTCACCCTGGGGGTTCCACCTGTGTCCCTCTTGGACAGGGGCAATAGGTGCTGCTCATGGAAATAAGCATAAGAACTTTCATCCAAGCTCCAATGCCTAAATAATCACAAGTTGAAACAAAGTTACAACTATGGGTTTGGTTCAGTCCTTTTAACACTGACCAATAGATGTGCATGATAAATGTTCACATGAACTAAAATATAGCTCAGGGCTGGAACAGGCTGTAGGGAACAGTCAGTGCACTTAAAGTTGGCCCTAGGAGTGAGTGCGTGCATGTGTGTGCCTTCTGTGGAAGGTTGGGCGCCGGTCTGGCAACTCAACACTGTAAAACTGTACTGCCAATCATGAGCGGACAGGTGATCCACTGTGGTGACCCCTAACCGGGAAAAGCCAAAAGAAGAAGAATAAATTTGTTCATGCTTTGCCTGGGCAAGTCATGGATAGTTAGCAGCCTCTCTTGAGGAATCAGGTGCTCTGCAGAAGGCTAAATCTATGGTGCCCACTTGGAAAACACATTTTAACATACAGAAAGGTTGGTGACAGATGAGTTAGTGCTGAGGGTATAGGTTTTCCTTGCCTTCCACACAGAAAAAAAAAGTGTTGACAATTCTGTCAGTTTTGTGATTAAATGCCTTATATAAACCTTTTTGCTTTAGCACTGTCAATAGTTTTCTCATTTAAAATAACTGCTGTAATTATGAACAATATAATCACCTTCTAGTATAAAAACAGCATTTTTCTCCATATGAAGATTTTTTAATTTTCATTTAATTTTCCAGATTAACATATCATCTACCACACTGGCTGACAATAACCTGACGTAAACCTTGGATACGTATGCAGGTCATTTTTGTCTAGCAGATGCAGCAGTGGAAAACAAAGTAATTCAGGGCAAGACACATACACACATGCACACACGTATGCATGCACACACACACATAGATATGCATACACACTTGCATAAAAGAAATTGCCTTTTGTAGTCCAACTCATACTTTTTTGAATACTATCCTATAAAATTACCTATACGTGACTGAGTGAAAAAACATTAAAGAAAGGGGGCATGTCTTTACATGTTAGTTATCCAAAACAGAAAAACAGGACTGTTGGAGCCTCACCTGCTCCATATTTCCAGCTAATGAAATACATTAGCCTATAACATGACTGAACCTGCAGACACACCTGAGGACAAGTGAGGCTGGTTTATCATTATTTAAAGAGGTTTGCAGAAAGATGCGTCTCATCTATAAATGCCTCTTTTCATGTGAACACTTTTCTCTGTTCACTTCTGGTTCTTTTGCTTGATTAAGGAGTACAAGAAACTTACTGTTAAATCTGTTGCTACCTTGTGCTGGTATTAATACCTGCAGAGTTATGCTTACAGAAACAAATGAAAGAAAGAAGAGCTCACCTGGGGGATATATGCAAAACAGTGAGGCACTCACTGGAATTGTTAAACTGCTGTCAGAACCCTGTACCATCACAAGAAAAAGGGGAATAATTCTAGAAAGTAGTTTACAGATAAAGGTATGTGCAGAAGACTGGCTGCATGTAAAATATCATGAACTGGTGGTGAATGCAGAACTGCCACATTCAGAGAAATAGACCTGGAAAATGTGGAAAAGTGACAGTGTGGGGGGGTATTGGACGGAACAGTAAAAACTGTGTGCCTGTGGGTGACAGAAATGAAAATACCATTGTGATCTTAAAGTCAAAGTGGGCCGGATAACTACCCCTGGAATGAATAAGGCAAAGCAGATGAGTAGGGGAAACAGAATGTAAAAGAGAGTGCAAAGGGGAACAAGGGCAGTGGATAACAGTAAATAGGGGCAGAAAGGAAGATGAGAATAAAGGAAGATGTCAGTATTGCTAGGGTGAAGGTGATACAACAGGGAAGGGAATGTAAAGTTTAGGGTTTCCTTTCAGAAGGAAGAAAGCTCAGAACTGCGAACATCAAAAGACCGAACCAAGGACATCCAAAATGTAGACGATCAAACAGCAAAGGATTTGATTGTGTTCAGTCATGGTACAGTAAGGACTGGGGTTTTGTTGCTTTCCACTCAGTAGTGTGATCTCAGAGTCTGCATACATAATTAGCAGGGGATATAGGAGTCACACACCCCCCCCCACCATGGGGGGTGCAGAGAGGCTTGCCACCTGCAAAAACACAAATGTTGTGGGGGGACAGTTGGGTTTTTTTTGTTTTATTTTTGTTTTTGTTTTTGTTTTTTACCTTCCGGGTTTTTGATGTTCCTGGATCAGTCTTTTGACGTTCACTCTTATGAGCTTTCATCCTTCTGACAGGGACCCAAGATATTTAAGACATTTAAAAGTAGGGAACCTGACCAGCATAAAGGCAGGAAGGGGATTTTGTGTAATATAGTGATGAGAGATCAGAGGTGAAAAGATGAAGAAGATGGGGAAGAAAATGGTTACATGAAATATTATTAGTGAAGACAGAATCAGAATGGCAGTTAGATAATCACAGCCTAGAATGGGTGCGGGGCATCTGCTGCTGAGGTAAGCACTGCAACATCTGGTTTTAGATAGTGGGTCATGCCCTGATAAATGCATCAAGGTGGGGCACAGCCTAGTTGTGATTATACATGCAGGGGGAAGGGGACTCTGCTGAGGTGGGGAGCACAGAGCAAAGGCACTGGTGGAGGCTGGCAGTATTGAAGGAAGTGTGCTAACCTTTCTTTCCCTAACTAATAGATTTTCAGGGAAGAAAAAAAGAAAAGAAAAAGAAACAACTTGTCTGTAAATAAATATTTTTCAAATTATTATATTTAATGCATTTCTTGTAAAACCCTTTCTGTTTTTTATTAATGTACTTGTAATACATGAAGTATAGCAATTATGTTCCAAAAACACATACTTGTTGTGCACCATTCTGAAGTTAGAAAGATGCTTAACAGATGTCTCAAATGTGCCTATTTTGGAGGTACACACCTATTTTCAAGCCTGATTTACCCCTTCACACAATGTATTTGTTTCTTCTGTATTTCAGTCATTTAGGTTGATGTTGTGGAAATACACCTTTAAGAATGTTTTTGGCGCCAATTTGTTATATATAAAATGGATTCATTACTGTTATCACTGGTTCTGATGAAATCTGAGGTTATCAGATGAAAGCGCTTAACCAGGAGTATCTTTTCTACGTGTGGATTTTATCTATGGAGTAATAAAATTGTGTTTTAGTCTTTACAAGTGACTGTGTACTTCACTGGTGTTCTGCTCGAGCTGAGGATTGGTTGGCTGCTATTTGTTCCAGTTTGGTTTTTACCTTCGGGTTGTTTGATTTTTATTTTCATGCCTGATTTACCCCTTCACACAATGTACCTATTTTTGGTGGCACATTTCTATTTTCATGCCTGATTTACCCCTTCACACAATGTACCTATTTTGGGGGTACATTTCTATTTTCATGCCTGATTTAGCCCTTCACACAATGTACCTATTTTGGAGGTACATTTCTATTTTCATGCCTGATTTACCACCTCACACAATGTACCTATTTTTGGTGGTACATTTCTATTTTCATGCCTGATTTACCCCTTCACACAATGTACCTATTTTTGGTGGTACATTTCTATTTTCATGCCTGATTTACCCCTTCACACAATGAACCTATTTTGGAAGTACATTTCTATTTTCATGCCTGATTTACCCTTCACACAATGTACCTATTTTTGGTGGCACATTTCTATTTTCAAGCCTGATTTACCCCTTCACACAATGTACTGCCAATCAGGAGCGGGATGGTGGTGATCCATTGTGGTGACTTTAACCGGAAAAGCAAAAGAAGAAGAATAATTTGTTCATGCTTTGCCTGCAAGTCGAAGTGGATAGTTGAAGGAAAGCCCCTTGAGGAAACCAGGTGCTTGCAGAAGGCTAAATCTGTGATGCCTAATTTGAAAACACATTTTAACACAGAAAGTGTTGGTGACAGATGAGTTAGTGCTGAGGGGCATAGGTTTTCCCTTGCTTCCACACAGAAAAGTAAGATAATTTGGTCGGTTTTATGGGATTAAATGCCTTATATAAACCTTTTGCTTGAGCACTGCTCATTGTGTTTTCTCATTTAAAATAACTGCTGCAATTATGGTAGAACAATAAGTAATCAATTTCCAGTATAAAACAAGATTTTTCTCCATATGATTTTTAATTTTCATTTTCCACCTTCCAGATTGCCATTTCCTCTCATCTACCACACTGGCTGACAACAACCTGACGTGAAACCCTGATGTGAGTGTGCAGGCTTCGCTTTTTGTGCAGATGCAGCAGGAAAACAAAGTAATCACAGGGCAAGACACATAACTACCACATGTACACACGACGCATGCACACACACACATAGATATGCATACACACTTGCATAAAAGAAACGCTTTTGTAGTCCAATTCCATACTTTTTTGAATTAATCCTATAAAAAATTACCTATGTACGACTGAGTGAAAAATATTAAGGAAGAAAGGGGGGTATGTTCACATGTTAATATTCAAAAACAGAAAAATAGGACTGTTGGAGCCTCACTCTGCTCCATATCGTGCCAATACGAATAATATATTAGCTTCTGGTAATATTGATCAGGAATCCTGCAGACACACTCCAGGACAAGTGAGGCTGGTTTATCATTATTTAGAGGTTTGCAGAAAGATGCGGGCCTCATCTATAAAATGCCTTTCATGTGAACACTTTTCTTGTCTACTCTGGTTCTTTGTTGATTAAGGAGTGGCCAAGTGAACTTACTGTTAAATCTGTTATACTTCGGAAGCGGGTATCACTCCAGAGTTATGCTGCATAGAAACAAATGAAAGAAAGAAGGAGCTCACCTGGGATATATGCAAAACAGGAGGCACTACCTGAAATTAGCTAAACTGCTGTCGGAACTCCCTGTACCACTGGCGCAAGAAAAGTGAATACCCTAGAAAGTAGTTTACAGATAAAGGTGGCGTGCAGAAGACTGCTGCATGAACATTTGAACGTAGGTGAATGCAGAACTGCCACACCCAGAGAAATAGACCTGAAAATGGGAAAAAGTGACAGTGTGGGGTATTGGACGGAACAGTATAAACTGTGTGCCTGTGTGGGTGACAGTTCAGGCCACTATTGTGATTTAAAGTCAAAGGGGTTGATAACTACTCTGAATGAATAAGGTAAAGCAGATGAGTAGGGGAAACAGAATAAAGAGAGTGGGAACAGTAGTGATAACAGGCAATAGGGGCAGTGAAAGATGAGAGAATAAAGGAAGATGTCAGCATTAAGTAGTAAAGGTGATGTAACAGGGAAGTGAATGTAAAGTTTAGGGTTCTTCTGGCCGAAGGAAGAAAGCTCAGAAACCGTAACATCAAAAGACCTAACCAAGGACATCCAGAAATGTAGACGATCAAAACAGCAAAAAGGATTTGATTGTGTTCAGTCACAAGGAAAGCAGTGAGGGACTGGGGTTTTGTCTCCTTTCCACTCAGTAGTGTGTGATCTCCAGAGTCTCGCATAACATAATTAGCAGGGGATATAGGAGTCACACACCCCCACCATATGGGGTGCAGAGAGGCTTGCCACCCGCAAAACACACAAATGTTGTGGGGTTGTTTTTTTTGTTTGTTTTTTTGTTTTACAGCTATTGTTTTTTGTTTTTGCTTTTGAGTTAGCCTTTTGGGTTTTTGATGTTCCTGGATCACGTCTTTTGATCGCTCACTCTTATGAGCTTTCATCCTTCTGACAGGGGATTCCAAGATATTTAAGAGCATTTTAAAAAGTAGGAACCTTGACTCCAGCATAAAGGCAGGAAGGGGATTTTGTGTAACATTATAGTGATGAGAAATCGTGAGGTGAAAAGATGAAGGAGATGGGGAAGTTGTCGGTTACATGAAATATTATTGTTAGTGAAGACAGAATCAGAATGGTGCCAGTTAGATAATCACAGCCTAGAATGGAAAGCTGCATCTGCTGCTGGGAGGTAAAGCACTGCAACATCTGGTTTTAGATAGTGGGTCATGCCCTGATAACAATGCATCACAGGTGGGGCACAGCCTAGTTGTGATTACATACATTGCAGGGGGGAAGGGGACCTCCTGCTGAGGTGGGGAGCACAGAGCAAAAGGCACTGGTGGAGGCTGGCAGTATTGAAGGAAGTGTGCTAACCTTTTTCTTTCCCTAACTAATAGACTTTTCAGGTGGGAAGAAAAAAAGAAAAGAAAAGAAACAACTTGTCTTCGTAACAAATATTTTTCAAATTGCTTATATGGCTTTAATGCATTTCTTGTAAAACCCTTTCTGTTTTTTATTAATGTACTTGTAATACATGAAGTATAGCAATTATGTTCCAAAAAGAAAGGCTTGTTGTGCAATCTTTCTGATCTCAGTTAGAAAGATGTTAACAGATGTCCTTCAATGTGCCTAGCTCTTTGGAGGTACACATCTATTTCCTTCTTAAGCCCTGATTTTACCCTGGCCACATTAACAATGTATTTGTTTCTTCTGTATTCTGAAATATTTAGGTTGATGTCAGGAAATAATAATCTTTAAGAATGTTTTGGCGCCAATTTACCTTATTATATATAAAATGGATTCATTACTGTTATCATTTCTGGTTCTGATGAAATCTGAGGTTACTGATGAAAGCGCCAATCACAGGATGTATCTTTTTTCACGTGTGGATTTTATCCATGAGTAATAAAATTGTGTTTTAGTCTCTTACAAGGACTGTACTCACTGGTGTCTCCTGCTCCTGAGCTGAGGATCACATGCTATTTGTCCAGTTGCTCTGGGTTTTCTACCTCTCGGGTTGTTTGATTTTGCCTTTCATGCTCCGACTTTAATTCTCACACAATGTACCCTATTTTTGTGGTACATTTCTTCTTTATTTTCATGCCTGATTTGACCCCTCTCACACAATGTAACTCCATTTTTGGAGGTACATTTCTATTTTCATGCCTGATTTACCCCTTCACACAACAAATCTATTTTTGGTGGTACATTTCTATTTTCATGCCTGATTTACCCCTTCACACAATGTACCTATTTTGGAGGTGCATTTCTATTTTCATGCCTGATTTATCCCTTCACACAATGTACCTATTTTGGCGGTACATTTCTATTTTCAAGCCTGATTTACCCCTTCACACAATGTACCTATTTTTGGAGGTACATTTCTATTTTCATGCCTGATTTACCCCTTCACACAATGTACCTATTTTGGTGGTACATTTCTATTTTCATGCCTGATTTACCCCTTCACACAATGTACCTATTTTTGGTGGTACATTTCTATTTTCATGCCTGATTTACCCCTTCACACAATGTACCTATTTTGGAGGTACATTTCTATTTTCAAGCCTGATTTACCCCTTCACACAATGTACCTATTTTGGAGGTACATTTCTATTTTCATGCCTGATTTACCCTTCAAACAATATACCGATTTTTGGAGGTACATTTCCATTTTCATGCCTGATTTACCCCTTCACACAATGTACCTATTTTGGTGGTACATTTCTATTTTCATGCCTGATTTACCCCTTCACACAATGTACCTATTTTGCTGGTACATTTCTATTTTCAAGCCTGATTTACCCCTTCACACAGTGTACCTATTTTTGGTGGTACATTTCTATTTTCATGCCTGATTTACCCCTTCACAAAATGTACCTATGTTGGAGGTACATTTCTATTTTCAAGCCTGATTTACCCCTTCACACAATGTACCTATTTTGGAGGAACATTTCTATTTTAATGCCTGATTTACCCCTTCTCACAATATACCTATTTTTGGAGGTCTATTTCTATTTTCATGCCTGATTTACCCCTTCACACAATGTACCTATTTTGGTGGTACATTTCTATTTTCATGCCTGATTTACCCCTTCACACAATGTACCTATTTTGGTGGTACATTTCTATTTTCATGCCTGATTTACCCTTCACACAATGTACCTATTTTGGTGGTACATTTCTAATTTCATGCCTGATTTACCCCTTCACACAATGTACCTATTTGGTGGTACATTTCTATTTTCATGCCTGATTTACCCTTCACACAATGTACCTATTTGGTGGTACAATTCTATTTTTATGCCTGATTTACTGCTTCAGACAATGTACCTATTTTGGTGGTACATTTCTATTTTCATGCCTGATTTACCCCTTCACACAATGTACCTATTTTGGTGGTACATTTCTATTTTCATGCCTGATTTACCCCTTCACACAATGTACCTATTTTGGTGGTACATTTCTATTTTCAAGCCTGATTTACCCTTCACACAATGTACCTATTTTGGAGGTACATTTCTATTTTCATGCCTGATTTACCCCTTCACACAATGTACCTATTTTGGAGGTACATTTCTATTTTCATGCCTGATTTACCCCTTCACACAATGTACCTATTTTGGAGGTACATTTCTATTTTCATGCCTGATTTACCCCTTCACACAATGTACCTATTTTTGGTGGTACATTTCTATTTTCATGCCTGATTTACCCTTCACACAATGTACCTATTTTGGAGGTACATTTCTATTTTCATGCCTGATTTACCCCTTCACACAATGTACCTATTTTGGTGGTACATTTCTATTTTCATGCCTGATTTACCCCTTCACACAATGTACCTATTTTTGGTGGTACATTTCTATTTTCATGCCTGATTTACCCCTTCACACAATGTACCTATTTTGGTGGTACATACCTCTTTTCATGCCTGATTTACCCATTCACACAATGCACCTATTTTGCAGGTACATTTCTATTTTCAAGCCTAATTTACCCCATCACACAATGTACCTATTTTGGAGGTACATTTCTATTTTCATGCCTGATTTACCCCTTCACACAATGTACCTATTTTGGAGGTACATTTCTATTTTCATGCCTGATTTACCCCTTCACACAATGTACCTATTTTGGTGGTACATTTCTATTTTCATGCCTGATTTACCCTTCACACAATGTACCTATTTTTGGAGGTACATTTCTATTTTCATGCCTGATTTACCCCTTCACACAATGTACCTATTTTTGGTGGTACATTTCTATTTTCATGCCTGATTTACCCTTCACACAATGTACCTATTTTGGAGGTACATTTCTATTTTCATGCCTGATTTACCCCTTCACACAATGTACTTATTTGGTGGTACAATTCTATTTTCATGCCTGATTTACCCTTCACACAATGTACCTATTTTGGAGGTACATTTCTATTTTCATGCCTGATTTACCCCTTCACACAATGTACCTATTTTGGAGGTACATTTCTATTTTCAAGCCTGATTTACCCCTTCACACACAATGTACCTATTTTGGTGGTACATTTCTATTTTCATGCCTGATTTACCCCTTCACACAATGTACCTATTTTGGTGGTACATTTCTATTTTCATGCCTGATTTACCCCTTCACACAATGTACCTATTTTGGAGGTACATTTCTATTTTCATGCCTGATTTACCCCTTCACACAATGTACCTATTTTTGGAGGTACATTTCTATTTTCATGCCTGATTTACCCCTTCACACAATGTACCTATTTTTGGTGGTACATTTCTATTTTCATGCCTGATTTACCCCTTCACACAATGTACCTATTTTTGGTGGTACATTTCTATCTTCATGCCTGATTTACCCCTTCACACAATGTACCTATTTTGAGGTACATTTCTATTTTCATGCCTGATTTATTCCCTTCACACAATGTACCTATTTTGGTGGTACATTTCTATCTTCATGCCTGATTTACCCCTTCACACAATGTACCTATTTTTGGTGGTACATACTTATTTTCATGCCTGATTTACTCCTTCACACAATGTACCTATTTTGGTGGTACATACCTATTTTCATGCCTGATTTACCCCTTCACACAATGTACCTATTTTGGAGGTACATTTCTATTTTCATGCCTGATTTACCCCTTCACACAATGTACCTATTTTGGATGTACATTTCTATTTTCAAGCCTGATTTACCCCTTCACACAATGTACCTATTTTTGGTGGTACATTTCTATTTTCAAGCCTGATTTACCCCTTCACACAATGTACCTATTTTGGTGGTACATTTCTATTTTCATGCCTGATTTACCCCTTCACACAATGTACCTATTTTGGAGGTACATTTCTATTTTCATGCCTGATTTACCCCTTCACACAATGTACCTATTTTGGTGGTACATTTCTATTTTCATGCCTGATTTACCCCTTCACACAATGTACCTATTTTTGGAGGTACATTTCTATTTTCATGCCTGATTTACCCCTTCACACAATGTACCTATTTTGGTGGTACATTTCTATTTTCATGCCTGATTTACCCCTTCACACAATGTACCTATTTTGGTGGTACATTTCTATTTTCATGCCTGATTTACCCCTTCACACAATGTACCTATTTTGGAGGTACTTTTCTATTTTCATGCCTGATTTACCCTTCACACAATGTACCTATTTTGGTGTTGCATTTCTATTTTCATGCCTGATTTACCCCTTCACACAATGTATCTATTTTGGTGGTATATTTCTAATTTCATCCTGATTTACCCTTCACACAATGTACCTATTTTTGGTGGTACATTTCTATTTTCATGCCTGATTTACCCCTTCACACAATGTACCTATTTTGGTGGTACATTTCTATTTTCATGCCTGATTTACCCCTTCACACAATGTACCTATTTTGGTGGTACATTTCTATTTTCATGCCTGATTTACCCTTCACACAATGTACCTATTTTGGAGGTACATTTCTATTTTCATGCCTGATTTACCCCTTCACACAATGTACCTATTTTTGGTGGTACATTTCTATTTTCATGCCTGATTTACCCCTTCACACAATGTACCTATTTTGGAGGTACATTTCTATTTTCATGCCTGATTTACCCCTTCACACAATGTACCTATTTTGGAGGTACATTTCTATTTTCATGCCTGATTTACCCCTTCACACAATGTACCTATTTTGGAGGTACATTTCTATTTTCATGCCTGATTTACCCCTTCACACAATGTACCTATTTTGGTGGTACATTTCTATTTTCATGCCTGATTTACCCCTTCACACAATGTACCTATTTTGGTGGTACATTTCTATTTTCATGCCTGATTTACCCCTTCACACAATGTACCTATGTTGGAAGTAAATTTCTATTTTCATGCCTGATTTACCCTTCACACAATGTACTTATTTGGTGGTACAATTCTATTTTCATGCCTGATTTACCCTTCACACAATGTACCTATTTTTGGAGGTACATTTCTATTTTCATGCCTGATTTACCCCTTCACACAATGTACCTATTTTTGGTGGTACATTTCTATTTTCATGCCTGATTTACCCCTTCACACAATGTACCTATTTTGGTGGTACATTTCTATTTTCATGCCTGATTTACCCTTCACACAATGTACCTATTTTTGGAGGTACATTTCTATTTTCATGCCTGATTTACCCTTCACACAATGTACCTATTTTGGAGGTACATTTCTATTTTCATGCCTGATTTACCCCTTCACACAATGTACCTATTTTTGGTGGTACATTTCTATTTTCATGCCTGATTTACCCCTTCACACAATGTACCTATTTTTGGTGGTACATTTCTATTTTCATGCCTGATTTACCCCTTCACACAATGTACCTATTTTGGTGGTACATTTCTATTTTCATGCCTGATTTACCCCTTCACACAATGTACCTATTTTTGGTGGTACATTTCTATTTTCATGCCTGATTTACCCTTCACACAATGTACCTATTTTGGTGGTACATTTCTATTTTCATGCCTGATTTACCCCTTCACACAATGTACCTATTTTGGTGGTACATTTCTATTTTCATGCCTGATTTACCCCTTCACACAATGTACCTATTTTGGAGGTACATTTCTATTTTCATGCCTGATTACCCCTTCACACAATGTACCTATTTTTGGTGGTACATTTCTATTTTCATGCCTGATTTACCCCTTCACACAATGTACCTATTTTGGTGGTACATTTCTATTTTCATGCCTGATTTACCCCTTCACACAATGTACCTATTTTTTGGTGGTACATTTCTATTTTCAAGCCTGATTTACTCCTTCACACAATGTACCTATTTTTGGTGGTACATTTCTATTTTCATGCCTGATTTACCCTTCACACAATGTACCTATTTTTGGTGGTACATTTCTATTTTCAAGCCTGATTTACCCTTCACACAATGTACTTATTTGGTGGTACAATTCTATTTTCATGCCTGATTTACCCTTCACACAATGTACCTATTTTGGTGGTACATTTCTATTTTCATGCCTGATTTACCCCTTCACACAATGTACCTATTTTTGGTGGTACATTTCTATCTTCATGCCTGATTTACCCCTTCACACAATGTACCTATTTTGGAGGTACATTTCTATTTTCATGCCTGATTTACCCCTTCACACAATGTTCCTAATTTTGGTGGTACATTTCTATTTTCAAGCCTGATTTACCCCTTCACACAATGTACCTATTTTGGTGGTACATTTCTATCTTCATGCCTGATTTGCCCCTTCACGCAATGTACCTATTTTTGGTGGTACATTTCTATTTTCATGTTTTAAGTATCCCTTCACAGAATTTTCTGAATCCTCCACACCCTGTTACACATACTTTTGAAGTTGTTTAATAAAAAGGAAACCAATCACATAAGCAATAATTTAAATAAAGTGCACCCACATGTAACATTTCCCTTTTTTTTTCTGAAGCAAAAATAAATGATTTTATGAGGACAATTTTTGTTATATCATTCATTAAAATATTTGGATTTTAGATTATATCTTTGATAATATGCTTTATTGTTGCACCATTTTTGTAACTCAGTTTTCATAAAGTGTTTCTAAGTAATTTCCCACAATCCTATTTGGAGTGGGAATAAGTACCCACAATCCTACTGGGAGTGGGAAAAAATATTTGTTTCTCTGTATCAATATGTATGCTAATTAAGTGCCCATCTTTTTTGGGCTAAATGTACCTACTTTTCAAGAGCCTTTGTACCTATTCTCATTGTCGGTGGTTTGAGAGATATTGTGCTTGACAAACCTTTGTTAAGGATCCCTCTATGCTGTTAAGCTCTATTCTCAGCCTAAAGTATTAATGGAGGTCTTGCTAAACACTTCATTCAGACATTTCTTCAAGCCTTAAAAAGTCTGAAGTGTCTATCAGCTTCCTGAAACTCTTTGATGATTGCTGAATGAGTACAAGTAGTAAGCATTTTAAAACTTTCAAAGGTGTAAAACGCTTAGTGTACCATAAAGATGCAGTGACAGCCCTGCCATCAAATGCGACGCAGATGCTGTTACCAAGTGTTTTTCATTTATTAATCCACAAAATATGAGCTCTGCAACAAGAGCATGAAGGGAATATGTACTGCTGTCCTGAGTCTGGGGTCTCCAGTCTCCATGTATTCTAATATTGGTTTATCCTTGGTTACTCTTATGAGAAGAATGTACCGTTGTACTGTCATCCCTCTAGAAAGTCAGCACATCTCTGTCCTTTGTCATTCAAAGTGTCCCCCTTTTTTCAAGATGAGAATATACATTGTAGATAAATATGACAGAAATGTGAAAAAAGGAAACAGAAAAAAGAATACATTCTGCATTAGCCGGTCTGGTCATAGCACATTTCATAGAGATACCTTTTTAGTCTGGCATCAGCTCTGGCTTCACATCTACTATGCATTGTACTCCAACCTTTGTTGTACATGGGCACACATAAAGCTCTATGCATTACAAAGAATTATGATCAGGTCTTTCCAGTCATATCCCTGGCTATTTTGTGTTCTCGAGATGGAAGTAAAGATTCACTTCTCAAGCTATGGTATGGTGAATTTCTTGACATCAGCGTCTCAGACACATAATAAGCTGATTATGATTGCAGCCCTAATCATAATCCTTACTGTTTTTAATTACTAAAACCTGTTTATATGTATTTGAATTCTCTTAATTTCCACATAATGATATATTCATGTTAGCTGCTATGTTCTATATTTATGCTTTAAGCATCTAACCAAATAGACAGATTTATAACTAGATAGCTTTATAGGCATACAGACAGATAAATCCATGAGACATTGCCAGTGCCTCATGAAGATAGATGTAAAAAAGGTAGGATAAGGGATTTTAATCACAGGTTGAAGAGTTGCTGTGGAAAGCAAGGATTTTTGATATCAGACTGAAGGCACCTATGATACTCAGGTGTTATTTGACAGAGACATCTGGCCCCAAAGTATGGAAGATAAACCAAGTGAGAAAGATATAATGGAAGATGACCTGAATTTCTTTTTAATTCGTTACCTGTAAAACTGAGCTCATTCAATGGGAGCCATATTAGCCGCAGTCGTGGAGATACATAGTTTAACACCGATTATACAGCTTGTATACTTTTACAGTGATGTATTCATTTTATGATGATGAAATGCCTGTATGCATTCCATAGGAGAACTGCAGTCATAAATTTGTACTTACAATTGTTTTTTCAATAGATATATAAAAATAGTTTCATAAGATAAAATATTGTTATATTACAAGTAAATGGTAAGTAGGAAGTTTACAAGGAAAGAAGAGTAACAGTAATAAAGGAAGACAAACAGAAAAATATGAGAAGTAGAGAAAATGCTAATTTTAGTTTTTTTATTACTCACGGCATACAGTTCCATTTAGAGATGTAATTCTGCATAGACCTCTGAATTATTACTGTCGTATTGATGATACTCTGTTATGCCTCTCCTTCCTCCAGTGGCAGGTGTCATTCTTATCAACCCCTGAGGGACATCTGGACACCATCCTTCATTGGAAGAGCAGTAGACAGTTACTGTTCAACCCAAGCAAGACAGTAGCAATGACTTTCCATTTCTCCCTTAGGCTTTCTGTCATGCCAACTGTTTAGTTCATCACAGTTCATGCAGACAAAAGGTTGGAATGTGCTTTAATGTAGATCTGCATTCTTGGTGGTAATCGCAGTGATCACCTGACACTATCCTTTTTTGATCCAGGAATACTGTTCTGATAGAATCAATCTGGTCTTCAATTACAACAGCAAAGGTCATCAAGCACCATTTCACTTAGTTTATCCCATCAACTGGAACAAATCAAAGACTAGGTAGTAAGTTGAAATACTGCATGCAAGTTATTGAAAGTATTAACTAGGTAAGGAAAATGTAAAAAAAGAAAAAAAAAGTTTTTGCATTGCATTGCATTCCCCTTGCCCAATGTGAGGGATTGCATCCTGCTGGTTACTTACATTAACTCCAAAATTACTCTTTCATGGAGACAGGAGAATGTTTAATTCTCCCTACAGATAAGTCTGATTTCTATAGTCACATCAGTGGTCAGTGAAATCGGGTTTGAAAAGTTTGTTGAGTTAGGTGGAACCCTAAATGATAAAAACTTGATTAAGAGGCTCTCACTGGCAAAAAATGGGCTTTATATCGTTTCTTCATATTTAAATATTTTAATTTACCTGTATTTGCTTTCCAGGACAGAGCACTGATCTCCATGGACCTTTGTCAGACTCAGCCTGGGAGGGCTGCCTGGTGAAGTGACTTGCTCAGAGTCGTACAGTAAAGCCTGAGGGAATCAAATCTTGCACCACTGGACAACAGGAAATAGCTTGTTAACAGCTCCTTAATACCTATAGAGAACCATAATACCTTCTACCTTGGACTTAGTGGAAAACTGCAGCACCCCGATTCCCTGTCACTCTTCTCACCTGTCCATGCTCCACAGATGGGCTGTTACTCATGCTTCTTGGGTTAATGCTGGAGCTTTCAAGATGTCATTTTTTTTTATTTTGAGCCCCTAGCCTGTGCCAATTGACAGGGTCGTCCAACACTGAATTGTTTTAAGATGTCAACTACCATTATGCCTTTACAGCCACCCATATTATGTAGACTACACTTCCTTTGAAGTGATTATCACGGCATATCAATTTTGCAAAATGTCTTTATTGCTCTATAATTATTTTTCATCTTTGTTATACCTTGTGAAGCTTTTCTCTCTGGGCCTCCGCTGAAAATGGGGTCCCAACCCAGTCGGACTTTCTTGGTCAACAAATGTCAAATAAATAAACAAATGTCCCTTAAAATGTTTACAAAAAGCTAATTTCATTATGGACATGTGTACCTAATGAAACACACCATGTATTCCCTTTTTAAATGTATGTTTTATATTCAGGTGGTTCATTGATGGACTTATATGGATTTGTTTTGCCTTTTTTTTATTAATTTGTGTATCTCGTATTTTTGTACTGAGCCTGCATTTAGGTTTATTGAAATAAACTGAACTGAAATTAACTGAAATGAAAATGAAAGGTTTCATGTTAGTGGAACCAGTGGTGGTACACATCACTGCAGTTCCCTTAAATAGCAAGTCAGAGACACAAACGTGGACAGTGAATTAAAAGAGAAAGCTACAGACATCAATTCATACAAAATACATATCATGGCATAGAGGAATAAAGCCCTAACTATGGCCCAGGTGATCCAGGTTTAATTAGCAACTCAGATTTATGAGACGTTGGCACAGAGGGATGGGACTACCTTTCCCACTTGTGAAGGGCATTCATCTCAGCACCCCCAGAGGGGAGGCATAGCCATGAAGAAGGGTGTAGCCTTTGGAAAATTCTGGGATGGGTGGGGGGGGTGACAAGAGGGTAGGTCATAATGTAAAAAAATCCCATCCCATTATGGAAACAACTACCAGCGAGCCACCCCTAGATGCCCTTAAGTTCCATGCCAGTCCCAGCCTGAAAATAAATTGATGTTAGTCCAAGAGATGAAAGGAGGGTCTGGTAGACCTGGCAATGGATGGGGGAACTGGTGCTGGAAGATTTGAAAGTATAAAGCAAGTGACGGGAGGGAACAAAAAAATAATAATTCATGAACCTTCACTTCCTAAATTCTCACCCTGGTTTATTCATGACTAATAAAGTTTGTGCTGGTGTGATCCATCACAGCATTTCCTTTGGGAGAGTAAACTCACAGTGGCATAATGAGTCTTTCCAGAAACTTAACTGTAGATAGGTTCGAAGCTTACAAAGGCCCTGGACACAGACTGAGGATGACAGAAGACTTTTTAAACTCTTCCTTAACTGTTAAAATATTTTTCACTATTTTGTTTTTACCACCATCTGAACAAATGCGTAGAAAAGACAGTATTCATTTACCCCAATTATAACGGTAAATTTTTGATCAAGCATCTCTGGTAAAAGTCCGATATTAGTAAACTGTACAACAACAGAAGGAAAACAATGGAAAAGTTGTAAGAAATCCCCGTCTCCCTACCTCAAGACTGTACTGAAACATGCCAAGGACCTTAAATACACCATTAGAAAACATAAAGCAGAGGGTCAACTTAAGTTACTATGGATTCCAAAGGAAACTATAAATCTTTCTTCAATTACATCAGAAAATTAAAGAATAACATACAACAATACACTGAACTCACCCGTAATAATACCACCCGTTCTGACCCCAAGGATATATCTAACATATTAGCAGGCAAATTTAGTGCTAACTGTCGCCCCTCCTATCTAGAACGGCATCATGAGCTGCAACGTGGTCAAATGGGGTCCTCGGCAGGGTAACAGATGCCCCCACTCCGCAGCCATTCCAGTGTTCCATTACTTGGCTACCTCCCTACAGTTACCATAAACACTGTTCAAACCTGTCAACGTGCATACTATCTTTTGGGCTTCCACAATGATTACAGATATTTGGATTTAATTTAAAATGTTTATTTCAAATTTTATAGCACAAACACTGATAGCCATGTGCTAAACAAAACAATACACTCTCACAATGAAAACAGACTTAGCATAAGCAACAGTAAACTCCCCTCCCTTTGAAACTCATATTCATTAAAACTGCATTAAAACCCTCATTCATAAAAAATGCATCTGGCCAGTGGTGCATTAAATGTATTTTTGGGCTGTTTTCAAATCATGTGCCTTCTACACACATTTTTAGGACCATGTATAAATGCATGTGTTCTTTCTTTTACCTTCTGGATTGTATTAAATTATATTTTTTGTTTAATACAGCACCACTTGTTAAAGTGTGTTTTAAATTTGTAGTTTTGAACATTTTTCCAGTAAGCAGTGAGACAAGATGTTCATAGGTTCATAGATTAGTACTAAGCTAACTGCCCTTGTGAGCCATTTTAAGCTTAGCCAATTATCCCTTGTGAGACTCAAACCCTGCACCTTGTGTTTGTAAGGCAAACACCTTAACCATTAGGCCACCCTCCCAACCTCGGTTCTATAAGTCTACTGTGTATGCCAATAGCTTCCAAAGAGTGGCCTACAATTGTACTTTTGACTGATGTTCATATCTCATGTACAATGTAATAATGGCCCTGCCCCTCTTGTAGATAGCATCTTTGTGGGATCCTTGGTATCCAACAGTGCATTCTGCTACACAATTTTCATTTCACAAACTCTCTAAGTGAGAAAGGCAGGCTTAATCTTCAGCACTCCTCTTCTCCCCATTATATTTCCAACAGGCACCTGGTTTGCTGGCAGGGCTTTATTCCTTTGTGCCAGCACAGCTAGATACAGACAGGTAATGATTGTTTTCTATCAGTCAAGCATTCAAAATTTAAACTATACAAAGATGGGTGATATTACACCATACCAGAATTCCAGGCAGCAATCTGCACCAGGTAAATGTGATGAAGGTCAAGGATTTAGGTTTTACATTTGCAAGGGTGTGCAGTATAAAGTAGTGAAAGAGAAGGAAAAATTGCAGGTAGTGTGTCCATTATTTGAGAGAGGATACCATGCAAAAAGTGATGGGAGGAAGACAGATGTAATGATATAAGCTTGCTAAACAAGCACTGTCGTTTTTTTTTACTTCATTCTTTGATTGTGTGCTTTGAAATTTCATTTTAGTTCTTGGTCTGAATCTGTTCTTGACTGCCTCAATTTCCTCCCCCAACCAGCACCATCTTTTCACCACATAATTTTTACTGCTTATAGTCTAGAGCATGTGACTAGAGACTCTCTGGTCTCAAAGGATGGAGTACTATTTGCCTCATTAAACCATGGGGATCCTTCAAAAATGAGCAAACACTGTGAATAAATATTTAAATTTGGCCATAACCAACAACAAAGCATCACAATAAGCAAATTGATCAATACTACTTAAAAGTACTAGGAATCTTTTAAAATGTATCAGAAAAAGGATAAAGGTCAGATGATACCAACTACTGACAATCTTGACAATAAAAATATAATAAAGCAATGTAACTGCCTTTTACTAGTGATTCTACAATTAATGGTTTTATGATTAAATATCAGTACATTTTTAATCAAGGTTAAAACTTGGCAGAGAAATTAGGAATTAGCAAGAGGTATGTTTTAAATGTAACAGAAACATGAAAAAATATACTGGAATATCAGGATAAATTAGTCCCCACTTCTTTTAATGGAATGTTTAAATGTAGAGAATGCAATTAATGTAAATTTATTAATGACAGTCACCTTGTTATAATTGGACAGTCAAGGGGTCTGTTATTCACCTACATGCATCTTCTGTGACAACTTTAATTGAATGGGCATTTATGATCCAGAATTTATGAACATGTATAAGGAGATGCTAAAAGTTATTTGAGTAAGCATTCACAGATTATGAAAATTTCAGTTTATTTTTTGTTGTAGGGCAAATATTACATAATTCAAGAGGTGGCTCCTGGAACAGCCAATTGAAGTAAAGGGAACTCTTAAGGCAACTAAAACTAAAATTCAGTCATTTGCTTGGTCTAAATGATTATATTTCCATACAGTGCTACAAATGAGTATTGGTAAATGATTATTTTTGTCTGTTGTTAAATAGGATGAAATACTTTAAACATGACTTTTATTACTACCTTTTGTGTATATTATGGCATGATGGAGTAGTCAGCTGATTGTTTTGTTGTCATGCAAATTTTTAGCATGCTATTTCAGAATGATGTCATTTTTTCGATTTTGTGCTGAAGAAGTCCTGTTTGTGTGGACGAAAGGGATCAAGATTAAATATGTTTGTACTGTCCTAGAAAGACATTGGTGTTTTTAGGGGTGTTTAGTTATTACATCATTTTCTGTGGATTAATACATAACAGTATGAAATGACATCTCCAAACAAAAACTAAAAGAAATACATATAATTCATTATATGTTGAAAGGTTATCATGGGCGGTTACTAGGCTATTGGCCCTAAGGCCTCTATGAGCCTAGCCATGTTATACCTTTGTTCTCTCATGGACCAAGATATATAGTCCATGTTTGCACATGAATCTAAGATCATCACCTGCTGCCCCTGTCTAAGGGGGGTATAGGTGAAACCCCTGGTGTAAATTTATGGTTTTCC
This sequence comes from Protopterus annectens, assembly GCF_019279795.1. NCBI lineage: Eukaryota > Metazoa > Chordata > Ceratodontiformes > Protopteridae > Protopterus > Protopterus annectens. The sequence goes on along the minus strand of NC_056744.1, from coordinate 1,777,837,137 downwards.
ATCCAACTGTCCAGATTACATTTAAATAGGGTCATTGAAGAGCATGAATTGGGAGTTTATTCCAGAGGAGTGGCAACCTTTAGGAGACAAATCTCTCTTTCTAGCATGTCCTGTTAATGTCACAGCTAGGTTAAGATCCCTAGAGTGAGTGAATTTTGTTCCATTCGATTTGAGGATGTGCAGCAGCTTCATTAAGGCAGAGTCTGAGACTGCTCTCTAGGCCAGGCACAAGTCACCTCTAAACAGTTTATACGATACTGAGTAAAGTGATGAGGCTTTCAGTCTGTCTGTGTAGGTCATGTGTTGTAGGCCCTGAATTTTCTTGGTGAGAAACCGCTGAGGTTTCTCCAGTTGCTGCAGATGTCTGGTGAGGTACATACAGAAGGGAGCACTGTACTCTATTACTGGTCTGATAACAGCAGAGTACAGGGGAGTTATAACCTTCTTAGCTTTGGATGTTATACCCTTGCTTATGAGGTGTGCAACATCAAAGACCTTTCTTACTACTGTGGATACCTGATTATCAAAATTAAGGCTGCTGTCAACTTGCATTCCTAAATCTCTCACCACTGGGTTTGAACTTAGGGGGATATTATTATTGTTGTAATTAGTAAGGGTTTCTCCTTTGCCAAAGGGGATATGATGTATAACCTTTCTGTGTTATTTTAGGTGGTTAATCATACTTTATATATAATGTTACAACTCAAAATGGCCTGATGGGGCTACCATACTGACATGAGTTTGTTTTTTCAGTCTATCTTTCTTTGACCTACTCTGCATTTTGGATCCCTAAATGCAGAGATGGTCTAGACAATATAATTTCAGAAGCTTGGCGTCTAAATTTACTTAAAATGGTAGTGATGCAAATCATTTTTATACCTCTGGAAGCAAAAACTACCCATTTCAGGACATTTTAAGCATAAAGGGCCACTCAAACTGCTATCATTATAATCCACAAATATCAGTCAATAAGCACAATCTCTGTAGAAGTAAAAGTCATCTGAATAATTTCACGTTAAAGTGAATTGTAACTAATGAAGAGGTTGCTGCTGGCAAAATAACTTTGCATTCCTGTCCTTCATCTACAAATTCAGTGCCTGCTGCCCTTTAAGAATAATTTGCATATGTTACATTTAAAAAAAATGGTGTGTTAGTGATATACAATAGGGAACGGCTGACAAACTGACATAGTTACTAGGCATCTCATCTATAGGAGGACACACTCAGGAGTACAGCACCCCCTCCCCATGATGCACAGTAGTGCTAGCAGTCAATTTCCCTCGTATGGGAAGAGAACCCACAGCCTTCTGCACCAAATATGTGTGCTACCTCTTGCACCACTAATGCTGACTATGAGCAACACAACTATGAAACTCTATGACTGAATCTGACAGATTGTAATCCTTGTTAATTTGCAAGAACAAAAGAAAAAAAAAAGGAATAAAATTAAAGGAGACCGGGCAGTCAGTGTGGCAGTTCAAGACACTTACTTGCCAATTATAAGGGTTCAAGGTTTGACTCTAAGTAAAGTCACTTAACTAGACAGTGCCCCTAACTGACTGGGACATTTCAAACACACACACGCACACACACACACACACACACACACACACACACACACACACACACACACACACATACACACACACACACACACACACACACACACACACACACATTTGTGTACCAAACTGCAGCCGTGTACTCACTGGAACAGTGCTTGGGCTGACTTGCTGTTTCTCTGTATTGGGGATGGCTGGCTTGCTCTGCATATCTCCCATAATGCATGTGTGCACTCACTGGAACATCCTAATACTGACATTTCTGTTCTTGCTGCCCTTGAAGTTCTCACACAAAGTGCTAATGCAGATCTTGTGCTTGGTGTCATTATGGAAGTTCTCCCATGAAATCTTAATGCTGGGCTTGTTTAATTACAATTTTTTTTTTAATTTATGGATTTTTTTTTCTTTTTTAGCAAAGGGGGGCCCACCCAGCCAACACAGGCCCTACTGCTGAATCTGGCTCTGATCCCACCTACATTGTTTCCCCCTGAAATCATATTGAGAAAAGTCTTACAATGCTTGTCCAACTCTAAAATAATACTTACATGGAACCAGAGAACATACCAGGCAGCATTCTTAGTGACAAGTATGCACTATCTGAGCCTCTACTGAAACTGTTCAACCTCAGCCTATCTACACGGTTTGTTCGTGATGCCTGGAGAACAGCTACTGTGACTCCCCTACAAAAGGGTGGCCCCTCTACACACCCAGGTAATTATAGACCCACCTAGACCCATGTTACTGCCTTATATGCAAAGCCATGGAACACATCACAGCAGAACTCATTTATGCAGACACAGGCAACTTAACTGATCTAGATCCCACTCAGTCTGGTTTTGTGAAGGAGTGGTCCCGATTGCTAAACCCAGTAAGCTTCTTTGAAAAGGTTACAGGGGGTGTAGACAATGTTCATTTCTGTGCACACATCTTATCTGGACTTGCCTGAGGCTTTTGACATTATCCCCCATGCTGGTATTAATGAAAAATTAGACAAACTTAATGTAAACCCTTACATTGTCCATTGGACTGCACACTGGCTATCCAACAAGCCCAGTTTGTAAAAGCTGTTGCTTCCCTCTCTAAACATAAAATTGTAGCTAGTGGGATGTTGCAGGTTTAGTTCTGGACCCTCCTCTGGTTGGCATTTCTTTTGCAGCCATGCAAGCTGATATCCCAGAAGTGAGATTGACCAAGTTTCCTGATGACTGCAAACTGATCAGTGTTATCAGCTCATCCAGTGACTGATGCAAAACACCTCCAGCAAGGACTGAAATATGCACATAAATGACATCTCAAAAACAGTCTCAAACTAAATGGAAAATGTTCAGCATTGTAGTGTTGTGCAGAAAAAAGGATAAAATAACTTTTCAGGACTCTGGTTAAATCACATGAACGTCCAAATGTGAAACAATACACAAAACTGATAATATTTTCATGCCTGATTTACCCCTTCACACACTGCACCTATTTTGGAGGTACATTTCTATTTTCATGTCTGATTTACCCCTTCACACAATGTACCTATTTTGGTGGTACATTTCTATGTTCATGCCTGATTTACCCCTTCACACAATGTGCCTATTTTGGTGGTACATTTCTATTTTCATGCCTGATTAACCCCTTCACACAATGTACCTATTTTTGGTGGTACATTTCTATTTTCATGCCTGATTTACCCCTTCACACAATGTACCTATTTTTGGTGGTATATTTCTATTTTCATGCCTGATTTACCCTTTCTCACAATGTACCTATTTTTGGTGGTACATTTCTATCTTCATGCCTGATTTACCCCTTCACACAATGTACCTATTTTTGGTGGTACATTTCTATTTTCAAGCCTGATTTACCCCTTCACACAATGTACCTATTTTGGTGGTACATTTCTATCTTCATGCCTGATTTGCCCCTTCGCACAATGTACCTATTTTTGGTGGTAAATTTCTATTTTCTTGCTTTACGTATCCCTTCACAGAATTTTCTGAATCCTCCACACCCTTTCACACATACTTTTGAAGTTGTTTAATAAAAAGGAAACCAATCACATAAGCAATCATTTAAATAAAGTGCACCCACATGTAGCATCTCCCTTTTTCTAAAGCAAAAATAAATGATTTTATGAGGGCAATTTTTGCTATATCATTCATTAAAATATTTGGATATTAGATTATATCTTTGATAATATGCTTTATTGTTGCACCATTTTTGTAACTCAGTTTTCATAACGTGTTTCTAAGTAATTTCCCACAATCCTATTTGGAGTGGTGAAAAAGTACCTACAATCCTACTGGGAGTGGGAAAAAATATTAGTTTCTCTGTATCAATATGTATGCTAATTAAGTGCCCATCTTTTTGGCTAAATGTACCTAGTTTTCAAGAGCCTTTGTACCTATTCTCATTGTCGGTGGTTTGAGAGATATTGTGCTTGACAAACCTTTGTTAAGGATACCTCTATGCTGTTAAGCTCTATTCTCAGCCTAAAGCATTAATGGAGGTCTTGCTAAACACTTCATTCAGACATTTCTTCAAGCCTTAAAAAGTCTGAAGTGTCTATCAGCTTCCTGAAACTCTTTGATGATTGCTGTCAGTACAAGTAGTAAGCATTTTACAGCTTTCAAAGGTGTAAAACAGTTAGTGTACCATAAAGATGCAGTGACAGCCTGCCATCAAATGCGACGCAGATGCTGTTACCAAGTGTGTTTCATTTATTAATCCACAAAATATGAGCTCTGCAACAAGAGCATGAAGGGAATATGTACTGCTGTCCTGAGTCTGGGGTCTCCAGTCTCCATGCATTCTAATATTGGTTTATCCTTGGTTACTCTTATGAGAAGAATGTACCGTTGTACTGTCATCTCTCTAGAAAGTCAGCACATCTCTGTCCTTTGTCATCCAACGTGTCCCCCTTTTTTCAAGATGAGAATATACATTGTAGATAAATATGACAGAAATGGGAAAAAATGAAACAGAAAAAAGAATACATTCTGCATTAGCCAGTCTGGTCATAGCACATTTCATAGCGATACCTTTTTAGTCTGGCATCAGCTCTGGCTTCACATCTACTATGCATTGTACTCCAACCTTTGTTGTACATGGGCACACATAAAGCTCTATGCATTACAAAGAATTATGATCAGGTCTCTCCAGTCATATCCCTGGCTATTTTGTGTTCTCGAGATGGAAGTAAAGATTCACTTCTCAAGCTATGGTATGGTGAATTTCTTGACATCATCGTCTCAGACACATAACAAGCTGATTATGATTGCAGCTCCAATCATAATCCTCACTGTTTTTAATTACTAAAACCTGTTTATATGTATTTGAATTCTCTTAATTTCCACATAATGATATATTCATGTTAGCTGCTATGTTCTATATTTATGCTTTATGCATCTAACCAAATAGACAGATTTATAACTAGATAGATTTATAGGCATACAGACAGATAAATCCATGTGACATTGCCAGTGCCTCATGAAGATAGATGTAAAAAAGGTAGGATAAGGAATTTTAATGACAGGTTGAAGAGTTGCTGTGGAAAGCAAGGATTTTTGATATCAGACTGAAGGCACCTATGATACTCAGGTGTTATTTGACAGAGACATCTGGCCCCAAAGTATGGAAGATAAACCAAGTGAGAAAGATATAATGGAAGATGACTTGAATTTCTTTTTAATTCGTTACCTGTAAAACTGAGCTCATTCAGTGGGAGCCATATTAGCCGCAGTCGTGGAGATACATAGTTTAACACCGATTATACAGCTTGTATACTTTTACAGTGATGTATTCATTTTATGATGATGAAATGCCTGTATGCATTCCATAGGAGAGCTGCAGTCATACATTTGTACTTACAATTGTTTTTTCAATAGATATATAAAAATAGTTACATAAGATAAAATATTGTTATATTACAAGTAAATGGTAAGTAGGAAGTTTACAAGGAAAGAAGACTAACAGTAAGAAAGGAAGACAAACAGAAAAATATGAGAAGTAGAGAAAATGCTAATTTTAGTTTTTTTATTACTCACGGCATATATTTCCATTTAGAGATGTAATTCTGCATAGACCTCTGAATTATTACTGTCGTATTGATGATACTCTGTTATGCCTCTCCTTCCTCCAGGGGCAGGTGTCATTCTTATCAACCCCTGAGGGACATCTGGACACCATCCTTCATTGGAAGAGCAGTAGACAGTTACTGTACAACCCAAGCAAGACAGTAGCAATGACTTTCCATTTCTCCCTTAGGCTTTCTGTCATGCCAACTGTTTAGTTCATCACAGTTCATGCAGACAAAAGGTTGGAATGTGCTTTAATGTAGATCTGCATTCTTGGTAGTAATCGCAGTGATCACCTGACACTATTCTTTTTTGATCCAGGAATACTGTTCTGATAGAATCAATCTGGTCTTCAAATACAACAGCAAAGGTCATCAAGCACCATTTCATTTAGTTTATCCCATCAACTGGAACAAATCAAAGACTAGGTAGTAAGTTGAAATACTGCATGCAAGTTATTGAAAGTATTAACTAGGTAAGGAAAATGTAAAAAAAGAAAAAAAAGTTTTTGCATTGCATTGCATTCCCCTTGCCCAATGTGAGGGATTGCATCCTGCTGGTTACTTACATTAACTCCAAAATTACTCTTTCATGGAGACAGGAGAATGTTTAATTCCCCCTACAGATAAGTCTGATTTCTATAGTCACATCAGTGGTCAGTGAAATCGGGTTTGAAAAGTTTGTTGAGTTAGGTGGGACCCTAAATGATAAAAACTTGATTAAGAGGCTCTCACTGGCAAAAATGGGCTTTATATCGTTTCTTCATATTTAAATATTTTAATTTACCTGTATTTGCTTTCCAGGACAGAGCACTGATCTCCATGGACCTTTGTCAGACTCAGCCTGGGAGGGCTGCCTGGCGAAGTGACTTGCTCAGAGTCGTACAGTAAAGACTGAGGGAATCAAATCTTGCACCACTGGACAACAGGAAATAGCTTGTTAACAGCTCCTTAATACCTATAGAGAACCATAATACCTTCTACCTTGGACTTAGTGGAAAACTGGAGCACCCCGATTCCCTGTCACTCTTCTCACCTGTCCATTCTCCACAGATGGGCTGTTACTCATGCTTCTTGGGTTAATGCTGGAGCTTTCAAGATGTCATTTTTTTTTTATTTTGAGCCCCTAGCCTGTGCCAATTGACAGGGTCGTCCAACACTGAATTGTTTTAAGATGTCAACTACCATTATGCCTTTACAGCCACCCATATTATGTAGACTACACTTCCTTTGAAGTGATTATCACAGCATATCAATTTTGCAAAATGTCTTTATTGCTCTATAATTATTTTTCATCTTTGTTATACTTTGTGAAGCTTTTCTCTCTGGGCCTCCACTGAAAATGGGTTCCCAACCCAGTCGGACTTTCTTGGTCAACAAATGTCAAATAAATAAATAAATGTCCCTTAAAATGTTTACAAAAAGCTAATTTCATTATGGACCTGTGTACCTAATGAAACACACCATGTATTCCCTTTTTAAATGTATGTTTTATATTCAGGTGGTTCATTGATGGACTTATATGGATTTGTTTTGCCTTTTTTTATTAATTTGTGTATCTCGTATTTTTGTACTGAGCCTGCATTTAGGTTTATTGAAATAAACTGAACTGAAATTAACTGAAATGAAAATGAAAGGTTTCATGTTAGTGGACCCAGTGGTGGTACACATCACTGCAGTTCCCTTAAATAGCAAGTCAGAGACACAAACGTGGACAGTGAGTTAAAAGAGAAAGCTACAGACATCAATTCATACAAAATACATATCATGGCATAGATGAATAAAGCCCTAACTATGGCCCAGGTGATCCAGGTTTAATTAGCAACTCAGATTTATGAGACGTTGGCACAGAGGGATGGGACTACCTTTCCCACTTGTGAAGGGCATTCATCTCAGCACTCCCAAAGGGGAGGCATAGCCATGAAGAAGGGTGTAGCCTTTGGAAAATTCTGGGATGGGTGGGGGGTGACAAGAGGGTAGGTCATAATGTAAAAAAATCCCATCCCGTTATGGAAGCAACTACCAGCGATCCACCCCTAGATGCCCTTAAGTTCTATGCCAGCCCCAGCCTGAAAATAAATTGATGTTAGTCCAAGAGATGAAAGGAGGGTCTGGTAGACCTGGCAATGGATGGGGGAACTGGTGCTGGAAGATTTGAAAGTATAAAGCAAGTGATGGGAGGGAACAAAAAAATAATAATTCATGAACCTTCACTTCCTAAAATCTCACCCTGGTTTATTCATGACTAATAAAGTTTGTGCTGGTGTGATCCATCACAGCATTTCCTTTGGGAGAGTAAACTCACAGTGGCATAATGAGTCTTTCCAGAAACTTAACTGTAGATAGGTTCGAAGCTTACAAAGGCCCTGGACACAGACTGAGGATGACAGAAGACTTTTTAAACTCTTCCTTAACTGTTAAAATATTTTTCACTATTTTGTTTTTACCACCATCTGAACAAATGCGTAGAAAAGACAGTATTCATTTACCCCAATTATAACGGTAAATTTTTGACCAAGCATCTCTGGTAAAAGTCCGATATTAGTAAACTGTACAACAACAGAAGGATAACAATGGAAAAGTTGTAAGAAATCCCTGTCTCCCTACCTCAAGACTGTACTGAAACATGCCAAGGACCTTAAATACACCATTAGAAAACATAAAGCAGAGGGTCAACTTAAGTTACTATGGATTCCAAAGGAAACTATAAATCTTTCTTCAATTACATCAGAAAATTAAAGAATAACATACAACAATACACTGAACTCACCCGTAATAATACCACCCGTTCTGACCCCAAGGATATATCTAACATATTAGCAGGCAAATTTAGTGCTAACTGTCGCCCCTCCTATCTAGAACGGCATCATGAGCTGCATCGTGGTCAAATGGGGTCCTCGGCAGGGTAACAGATGCCCCCACTCCACAGCCATTCCAGTGTTCCATTACTTGGCTACCTCCCTACAGTTACCATAAACACTGTTCAAACCTGTCAACGTGCATACTAACTTTTGGGCTTCCACAATGATTACAGATATTTGGATTTAATTTAAAATGTTTATTTCAAATTTTAATGCACAAACACTGATAGCCATGTGTTAAACAAAACAATACACTCTCACAATGAAAACAGACTTAGCATAAGCAACAGTAAACTCCCCTCCCTTTGAAACTCATATTCATTAAAACTGCATTAAAACCCTCATTCATAAAAAATGCATCTGGCCAGTGGTGCATTAAATGTATTAAATGTATCTTTGGGCTGTTTTCAAATCATGTGCCTTCTACACACATTTTTAGGACCATGTATAAATGTATGTGTTCTTTCTTTTACCTTCTGGATTGTATTAAATTATATTTTTTGTTTAATACAGCACCACTTGTTAAAGTGTGTTTTAAATTTGTAGTTTTGAACATTTTTCCAGTAAGCAGTGAGACAAGATGTATTGATCTATGACAAAAACTACCCATTTCAGGACATTTTAAGCATAAAGGGCCACTCAAACTGCTATCATTATAATCCACAAATATCAGTCAATAAGCACAATCTCTGTAGAAGTAAAAGTCATCTGAATAATTTCACGTTAAAGTGAATTGTAACTGATGAAGAGGTTGCTGCTGGCAAAATAACTTTGCATTCCTGTCCTTCATCTACAAATTCAGTGCCTGCTGCCCTTTAAGAATAGTTTGCATATGTTACATTTAAAAAAAAAATGGTGTGTTAGTGATATACAATAGGGAACGGCTGACAAACTGACATAGTTACTAGGCATCTCATCTATAGGAGGACACACTCAGGAGTGCAGCACCCCCTCCCCATGATGCACAGTAGTGCTAGCAGTCAATTTCCCTCATATGGGAAGAGAACCCACAGCCTTCTGCACCAAATATGTGTGCTACCTCTTGCACCACTAATGCTGACTATGAACAACACAACTATGAAACTCTATGACTGAATCTGACAGATTGTAATCCTTGTTAATTTGCAAGAACAAAAGAAAAAAAAAGGAATAAAATTAAAGGAGACTGGGCAGTCAGTGTGGCAGTTCAAGACACTTACTTGCCAATTATAAGGGTTCAAGGTTTGACTCTAAGTAAAGTCACTTAACTAGACAGTGCCCCTAACTGACTGGGACATTTCAAACACACACGCGCACACACACACACACACACACACACACACACACACACACACACACACACACACACACACACACACACACACACACACACATTTGTGCACCAAACTGCAGCCGTGTACTCACTGGAACAGTGCTTGGGCTGACTTGCTGTTTCGCTGTATTGGGGATGGTTGGCTTGCTCTGCATATCTCCCATAATGCATGTGTGCACTCACTGGAACATCCTAATACTGACATTTCTGTTCTTGCTGCCCTTGAAGTTCTCCCACAAAGTGCTAATGCCGATCTTGTGCGTGGTGTCCTTATGGAAGTTCTCCCATGAAATCCTAATGCTGGGCTTGTTTAATTACAATTTTTTTTTTAATTTATGGATTTTTTTTTTCTTTTTTAGCAAAGGGGGGCCCACCCAGCCAACACAGGCCCTACTGCTGAATCTGGCTCTGATCCCACCTACATTGTTTCCCCCTGAAATCATATTGAGAAAAGTCTTACAATGCTTGTCCAACTCTAAAATAATACTTACATGGAACCAGAGAACATTCCAGGCAGCATTCTTAGTGACAAGTATGCACTATCTGAGCCTCTACTGAAACTGTTCAACCTCAGCCTATCTACACGGTTTGTTCCTGATACCTGGAGAACAGCTACTGTGACTCCCCTACAAAAGGGTGGCCCCTCTACACACCCAGGTAATTATAGACCCACCTAGACCCATGTTACTGCCTTATATGCAAAGCCATGGAACACATCACAGCAGAACTCATTTATGCAGACACAGGCAACTTAACTGATCTAGATCCCACTCGGTCTGGTTTTGTGAAGGAGAGGTCCCGATTGCTAAACCCAGTAAGCTTCTTTGAAAAGGTTACAGGGGGTGTAGACAATGTTCATTTCTGTGCACACATCTTATCTGGACTTGCCTGAGGCTTTTGACATTATCCCCCATGCTGGTATTAATGAAAAAATTAGACAAGCTTAATGTAAACCCATACATTGTCCATTGGACTGCACACTGGCTATCCAACAAGCCCAGTTTGTAAAAGCTGTTGCTTCCCTCTCTAAATATAAAATTGTAATTAGTGGGATGTTGCAGGTTTAGTTCTGGACCCTCCTCTGTTTGGCATTTCTTTTGCAGCCATGCAAGCCGATATCCCAGAAGTGAGATTGACCAAGTTTCCTGATGACTGCAAACTGATCAGTGTTATCAGCTCATCCAGTGACTGATGCAAAACACCTCCATCAAGGACTGAAATATGCACATAAATGACATCTCAAAAACAGTCTCAAACTAAATGGAAAAAGTTCAGCATTGTAGTGTTGTGCAGAAAAAAGGATAAAATAACTTTTCAGGACTCTGGTTAAATCACATGAACGTCCAAATGTGAAACAATACACAAAACTGATAATATTTCAGATAAAACAAAATAAGCTACAGTTCAGTGAGTCATAAAGTACTTATAAGCTCTAGCAGAAAACAACAATAGCACATGAAACTAGTAATAATGTTTGGTGTACAGTGAAATGCTAAGCATCGCCCTTTACCTGACAGTATAACTAACAGCATACATACATGGGTGAAAGTTTGGCTTCCGTTTTGGGAGGCACCTCCCCAGTCAGAGCCAGGCACTGATAACCAGTACAAACACTACTAGTCAGTAGACATCAGTCGTAATAGTTAACCTCAATCGTAATAATTCACTGTTTAGGCATTCGTGTCACTCCTTCACATTACATCATGTGTTTAGTCTCTCAGAAAGGCAGTGTAACAGAAGGCAATGTTCTGTGTTGTGCAGTGAGACTTCAAAGCATAATTTGACATTGTGTAATGCTTTGTAGACTGTAAACATCACTGTACTTTATTATTTTGTGTTTGTGTCTTAAATAATCCAACCTCTAGCAAAAACGAGCTGCTAAGCAGGTTTGCATGACTGTTTACACACTGTAGCTCAGGTTTGCATGACTGTATACACACTGTAGCTTTTACTGTGCTTTTCATAGTATCAGTTCTTAGGTTTGCATGACTGTTTACACACTGTAGCTTTTACTGTGCCTTTCATAGTATCAGTTTTGAAGCTCTATCCTTTGAACATCGCTTACATTCCACAAATTTTCTGCATGTATTTTCAGAAACTTTCTTACAAAGGGGCATTTGTTTAGTAACAAACTTTTACAACTCAGATTTGCATAAATGCTGAGCTGGTGTGCAGAATATATACTCTGAGCTGTAAGACACTTTTTACAAATCATAGAAGTATTCAGTAAGTTCAGAAAAAAAGGTGTTTAGGTTCATATGGATGCCGTCAAGTCGTACACCGAGTTCTTCTGAATTCATCATCTTGACTTTTCTGCATCTCCTTTTCTTAACCAATCCACTAGAGTCACTCATGCTAACACATTACCTTCCTTACTGTATGGTGCTAATACCCTTAGCGATCTCCAGATCTCCTCTTATCAAAACTTGAAAGTTGCTACAATAAAATCACAAAATGTGCCACATTCTGTCCTTATTCTATACCCCACTGCACCTCTCTTGACGATCATTAAGATGACTAAAGCAACCTCAATGTCTCACCTTCATACAGCTCTTAACAGCCCACAACATTATACATAAACAATGCCTGCCCTGCTCTAACCTCCATTCTTCCTAGCTACCTTCCCAATAGTTCTGGAGCTTTCCTCCCCGGGCCTCTGATGAAAAGATGAAAATGAGGTCCTAGGATCCTAGTCAGACTTTCCCAGTAAATAAATGTAAAAAAATATATATATACATATATATATATATATATATATATATATATATATATATATATATATATGCATACATACATACATACATATATACAAATGAAATGTAATCATTTTATTTGCAGTAAATGTACAGAATTAAAAATAAACAGTAACAGCAAGCATTAAATGTCAGACCTATGCTAAGCCAGACAACAAATTAATGAAATGTAGAACTTGAGGACAGAGTATTAAGCAGAAGACAGTGCAATACAAAATGTTTTCAGCAGAAGAGAATTCTGAATACATCCCAAATGGATGACAGTGGTCTTCTGCCGTTACACTGGTCTTCTGCCGTTACAGTGGTCTTCTGCAGTTACAGGTCTGTTTCATTTACTTATTAGTTAGTTGGTCCTCAAACTCTTTTCGGTGTTGACCTGAGGCACAGGGGTAACTACAATATATGTCAACAGTTTAGTCAGTCCAGCAACATAATTTGGAAAGTTTGACGAAACACCTGGCTTTGCCCATGCTCTAGTCCTGTTTAAATCCCATTCTTCCTGTACATTACCTACCCACATCTACCTTCTTCCACCCTCAACGACCATCATATATAACCCTGCAATACTCTACACTACCCTAATCTCATCTCTCCCTTCCTATCAAACCATAAATCTATTCATTCCTTTTCCCCCCATAGAAATCCAAATCATCCTCTCCTCTGCTTCTCATACTGCATAGCATAGCTGATGCTTAACACTTCTCTCTCTCTCTCTCTCTCTACCTAAACCCTTAACCTACCTATCTACTCCCCTCACTTAACCTAACCTCTTATCCCCTCCCTTGTTCCCATCTGCTCCTCATCACTATACCTTCTCCTAACCTTTGTTTCTAATGTTGCTTCTTCCCCATCCAAACCTCACCTATAATAACACATACATTCCTACTGCCTACTCCTCTGTAATTCCTCTCCTCTCGCAACCCTGTTCTATAAGACCTACAAAATAAGCACACTACAATAAACAAAGCTCATTTAACTAGCTAGTAGAATATTTCTGTCTGAATCATATAGTTGTAAAGCCCACTTGTCTCGTGGATATAGTCACCTTATAAATATCTAACGTCAGTACCTAATGTGCAAGAATGTGTTATCTAATGTATGTAAAAATTTTTGTTCTATCCATTAATGTGAATTTCTTCGTGTATGCAATATGTTCAATATTGCTCTGTAACATGCTAATGTAACTGTGCTGATTGTCTCTGGAGCTTTTCTCTTGGGGCCTCCACTAAAAATGGGCACCCAAACAACTGGACTTTCCTGGTAAACAAATATCAAAATGAAAAAAAATAGAGAAAATCCCTCAATGACATGGTGAGAACGTGCAAAGTGTACACAGACTGGAATTCGAGATAGAAGCCAAAACCCAGGAGCTGTGAGGCAGAGGCCTTACCCCTGAACCACCACACTGCTCATGTTAACTAAGCTGCATGGAATTCCATGCCAATGAATTCTGCTCCTGCTCCGATATATGTGTGTGTGTGTGTGTGTGTGTGTGTGTGTGTGTGTGTGTGTGTGTGTGTGTGTGTGTGTGTGTGTGTGTGTTTGTCTCCAGTGATCTATATCCAGGAAGTGAATCAGGCTGCCAGATGTATGTGTGTACTAACAATGACCTGTGTCCAGAAAGTAAACCAGGTGAAGTGAAAGTGCACTGGGCAGAAAGTGGCCTACTCTGTCTTTCCTTGTCTGTTGGTCATTGTGTCTCTTCTCCTGTGAGCATACCTCTCAACCTCTTAGAGCAAGAAATCTAGACGACGCTGTAAATAAATGTGGGACCAAAGCCCAGAAATAGGGGCAATTTTTAAATACTACTCTTACAAACTTAGAAAATAAAGATCCTATTTGTGTTTTTTGTGGAGCTTTTCTCCCTGAACATCCACTGAAAATGGGCTCACATGGCCCAGTAGGCTTTCCCAGGAAACAGATGCGAATAAATAAATATATAAATAAAATTGACAGAATAGCAAATTTTGCATTAGCATGAATTTTCTGAAGGGTATGAAGTCTGAAACTCAAACATCTGTCATTATTTTTCTAAATTTAGTCTTTAATGATTCGCCACTACTTTACCAGAAAAGCATACTTTTATGAAAAATGTACCAAAAATATGAGGCAAAAATCTGAGCATTCTGTCAAAATCTATACAGTTGAGAGGTATGCCTGTGAGTATATAGTGAAGGTTGATAATGCCACTGTGACATATAGGTTCATAGGTGTGTACTAGGCTAATGGCCCTGGAGCCTTTACAAGCCTAGCCCATATATATCCAGCTGTAACTGGGCTGCACTAAAATATGAATGAAATATGGCCTGGGGGTTCATGCACATCAATGAGATATCAATACAGGCTGCATCCAAAGATGGGCAGGGCAGGCCAGCTTTCTAGCATCTTTGAAGCCCCTTGCCTCACTACAGAAACCTTTATATACAGAGTTCTTAGAGTGATTCATCAGTGGGGACACAGGACACAGTGATTGTGTAGTTATGTAGTGCTACATTGTGTCACAAAATGTTACAGTAAAAATGTTGTATTTGCTACACTTGAGCTGGTTTTGTTTTACATCATGTGCTTTTGTTTTGTTAAATTCAGAGGAGAGAGAAAACCTGAGTTTTATTGAGTTTTATTGCACTGCATGCCTTTTCCCTTTTCTCCATGTTTGTACACACTCTAAATTTATATATTATAGAGAGTATGTGTGTAAGGAAAACATTCGACATTGGCGCATCCTGGAGGACCTTCTCCCTTCCAAAAACAATTGTTTAGGAGTGTTTGGTGATGGTTTCAGTGTCACAACCAGAGGATGTGACTTTCTGTGAGGTTAGAGTAGCAGCAATTAATCACATGTTGATTAAACACAGTGGGATTAATCAGAATAAATCCATAAGACACAACAAAAAATGACACACACAACACAGACAAGCATGTACCCCATGTGGCCAAAATGTAATAAAGTTTAGAGCTGCAGGACAATCTCAGCTGGATGAGGTCTGACAAAGGGGAGAAAAAAGAATGCCAAAATATAAACATAAAAGGCTTTGCTTTATTTGTATGCATTGCTAATGTTTCATATTCACAAAGCATTTAGGATTTCAACTATTTTAAGATTGGAGACTAAAATAAAAAAATATGCATAATGTCATGTTTATGGTGTAAGTAATAAATCCCTTAATGTCCATGTATCCTGCCAGATTATAACAGTTACCACCATGCCTCCATGGTATGCATCTATGTAAAACATTTAGTTGTGTTGTTTGTTTCTGAGACACTAGTGACAGATCTCTAATGTACAACAACCAGGTCTTGCCCCAGCCAGAATACTGACTTTGTGTTGTCCCTGGGATTTCTCCTTTCCTCAAGATACAGAGACCTCAGGCTTGGTATTTATTGATTTATTGACATTTGCTTACCAGGAAAGCCCAGCTTGGCAGAAGTGCCATTTTTCAGCAGATGCCTGGGGTTAAAGCTCCTTTAAAGTTAAATGAGATTACAAAGAGAGCAATTAATATACAAAATGAGTTTTACATAGATATATACAAAAGAAAAATTAGGTATACATAGTCACTGTAGCAGGCTGGAGATTCACATAGGTTACATTCTGAAATGAAAATCACAGCGTAAACATTGGGCTGTCAGATTAAAACACAGTTAATAACATCAGATTGACAGACAGCAATGTGAGGAAAGAGCAAGCATGCATACTTACATCTATAAGTACAAATAAAGGGGTGTATATCAGTTCATTAAAACTGCAATTCAGCAAACTGCTGTTCAATGAACAAAAACAGTGAACATTCACTTAAGCGAACGTTCACATCTGCAAATGCATTGCACAGGGAAAGGGGTTACATGCCCAACATTCCCACTGTAACACACACCGTAGTATATCAAACCCACACCCCCAAATATGGGGGACTGTGCCACCCACCCTCCCCTACTTATATACCAACTCCGAGATTGCACTACAGTGGGGAAAAGGGCATTTTCCAATTCTGGGCAAGTAACTTCTTTCCCTGTGTAATGGATTTGCAGATGTGAATAGTCCCTTAAGTGAATGTTCCCTATTTTTGATACATATATATATATATATATATATATATATATATATATATATATATATATATATATATATATATATATATGTGTGTGTGTGTGTGTGTGTGTGTGTGTGTATGTATGATAGACCCCCCCCCCCCCAGGGGAGTTTGGGAAAGGAGTAAAGGTAGAGGGCAGAAAGAGTGAAGACATGAACATGAATCTCAGACAAGACAGACAAGAACACTATGGTGGGATGATGGTAGAGGGAAGATATATAAATAACAGGCAGACATAAAAGGGAAGGGAATGGGGTGGTCAAGTACGGAACTACAATACTGGTCTGGCTAACCTCAATTACCCCTTTCTTTGATAGACCTGAAGGGGGGACTGTTATTGGTGTGGGGTTGAGGCCTCTGATGGATGAGTGGTCAGAGCCAACCAGATCAATGACATTTGTTCCCAATGGAGGAGGGATCACAGTGGGCACAGTGCATCTCCACAGCCCTCTCAACCAGATCCTGAAGCTTGAAATTTACTAGGCGAGAGACCTAAAAGCATGGACCCACTGCACCCACCCTATGAAGACATCCCAGGCTGGGAAGGGATAGATATTGACCAGTCCCCTACCTGGAAGGCATGCAGGTGAATTGCACAAAGATATTCTAGACTTGCAGCAAAAAGTAACATAAAATGGAGAGCATTAAAAAAGGGAGGGAGCAAGAGAAATAGAGACAAGAAGCCAATTCATACGTGCTCTGAATAAACTCTTTTGTTTAATAACAGCAACTGAACCATTATGGTAATTTAATCAGAAATTCAAGCAATGTTACATTTCTTATTAATGCAATGAATGGATTCCTAATGTTACTTTATATTGCAAGTCCATCCTCCTCTGGTTATCCCCTCCAGTGTCTCTGCCACTGATTGAAAATGAGTCATCTGGGACACAGCAGGGCTCCTTCCTTTTACGGCATGGGGTCAGGGGTAAGTTTTGCTCATACGTTCATACATCCTATTAATGTTCCATGTCCACAGCAAAAGCAAAGCCATAGAAGTACATAGTAAAATGCAGTAACAACACTGTGTAATTAATTATAGCTACAGGGTGATCACCAGTCTTCCTAATTAATAATTGCAAATACAGTGTCAGTGTCTCCCTCTTCACACAAAGTGACAGCAGTCATATTATGAAAACTAATAAATTGTGTTCAGTTTCTTCATTAACTGTGATCTGATATTTCTAGAATGAGAAATATGCTGGCATGAAACAGAATGCTACACTCCAAAGAAGTGCAGATGCCCAAACACATGGAGCCTCTATAATGGCCAATCATAGGCAATTTGTACAAAAACAAGACAAAAACAAATATGTGATGCTTCAAAGCAGTAAAACCATGAACAGAGTATAAAGCCAAGACTGTTCTAAATAATTAAAATCATAATAATTTACAAGTCCAAAAAATGGTGCAGTTCCCCTCCAGGAGTCATAGATCCTCCTGTAATGATGACATCAAGACAAATCCTTAACCATAAGTAAAAAAAAAAAAAAAAAGACTCAATGTCGTGGAGCAAGAAATATCAGGGTTAGAGCAGAAAAGTACACGCAACGGGATGTTCAGTCGCATGGCACTCAATTTAATATCTCCATAATGTGGAACACTGCCTTACATGGCGTGATATAAATGGGCAAATGTGAATCTGTGTCTTTCACAGTGTGTAACAAATGGGAAAATCTGGAACACTGCCTCTCGCAATGAGGAACAAATGGGCAAATGTGGAAAAATGAACAAGTAACTGTTTCTTCACACCTAAAACCATTTCCTGGATCACTTGATAAGATTCGTATGAAACAAAAGAAGGAAAATGATGGAAATTCAAGTCCCGCAAAGAGCATAAAACCGTGATTAGAAGACGTAAAGCAGATTATGAACTTAAGGTCACTAACGATACCAGAGCAAAGGACAACATTTTCTTTGGTTATGTCAGGATCACACACTCCATTCTTAAAGAAAGAGCCAATATATTATCAGAATCATTTATAGCTAACGTTACCCCACCTACCCACATTGTTGCATCCAATAGCCCTGAAAATTTACTTTCCACTAAAATCACCTTAGAAGAAATCTTAGTATCTTGTCAGTAGCTATAAACAAAACTTTGATGGGGCCATATGACATAACATGGCTGTATTCTCATCAAGGTCAGACTATCTGAGCCTCTATTTAAATTGTTCAACCTCAGCCTAGCCATAGAGCTTGCGACTGATACCTGGAAAACAGCCCCTGTGACTCTTTTAAACTTGGGTGGATCCCACCAAACCCAGGTAATTACACGCCTATCAGCCTCACCAGCCTTCTATGCAAAGCCATGGAATGTATCATATTAGAACTCATTTAAGCAGACATTGGCAACTTAACTGAACTAAACTCCACTCAGTTTGGTTTGTGAAAGGCAAGACTTGCCTGCTGAATGTAGTAAATTCTCTGAAAAGGTTATAGAGGCTGTGGACAGTGATCAATCTATGCATGCTGCATATCTTGGCCAGGTCAAGATTGACCTGACAAGTCTTTTAACATTATCCCTCATGCTGGTATTATTGAAAATTAGACAAACTTAATGTAACCCCCAACACTGTCAACTAGATTGTAAAATGGCTAGGTAACAGAGCTCAAGTAGTGAAAGTTGTTGTTTCCCTCATTATTTGTAAAATTGCAAGTAGTGGGTACTACAGGGAATCAGTGCTGGACCCTCTATGAATGTAACATTGTAACTAGTGGGGTACCAAAGGGACCAGTGCTGGGTCCTCTCTGAATGTAACACTGTAACTAGTGGGGCACCTCAGGGATCAGTGCTGGGTCCTCTCTGATTGCAACATTGTAACTAGTGGAGTACCATGGGGATCAGTGTTGAGCCCTCTCTAAATGTAACATTTTAACCTGTGGGTTTAACAGGGATCCGTGCTTGGCCTCTCTAAATGTAACATCGTAACTAGTGGGGTACCACAGGAATCAGTGCTGTGCCCTCTCTGAAGGTAACATTGTAACTAGTGTGCACCACAGGGATCAGTGCTGGTCCATCTCTGAAGGTAACATTGTAACTAGTGAGGTACCACAAGGATCAGTGCTGGGCCTTCTCTGAATGGAACATTGTAACTAGTGTGTACCACAGGGATCAGTGTTGGGCCCTCTCTGAATACAACTTTATAACTAATGGGTACCACAGGGATCAGTGCTGGGCCCTCTCTGAATGTAATATTGTAACTAGTGGGTACCACAGGGATCAGTGCTGGGCCCTCTCTGAAGGTAATAATAATGGATAAGGTTCTACCACAAGAACACAGGGTAGTGAGGAAAAGGAAGCGGAGAAATTGAATACCATCATGGAAGTATCGAGTAGAGAAAAATATAAAGCAGCTAAGAAAAGAAGTGTCACTGTTAGAAGACTATAGAAGAGGGAACAGATCAACAAAAATACTAAGAAAGATAGATGTGATAAAAGCAATGCACAGTATTAGAACAGACCAGGATCTATCATGCACTATCGCAAATAAATTAAAAATTTCAGCACAGGTGGAAAAACTTAGAATATACACAGATAAATATAAAGAAAAAGTACAAAATACGCAATTTAGTGATGAACCAAAAAAGTTTTATACATAATTGGGAAACAAGGTAAAATGAATTGAAAGACTGCCAAAAAAAGAAGAAACAGATGCATTTTGGAGGAGTATCTATAAAGATCCTGTGGAACACAACAAAGATGCTAAATGGATAGAAGAAATAAAAGAAAGAATAAGAAGTTTAAAGGTACAGGATATGGAATGGGGTGAAGTAACAGCCAGAGAGATTGAAACAAAGTTAAGAAAAGCCCCTAATTGGAAATTCCCAGGCCCAGATGCAGTGCCTAACTTTTGGTTAAATGTATTAACATCTTTGCATGAAGACCTAGGCATAAGTAAGAACTATTTATAGGCGCACCCCGAATAGACACCAATCTAGCTAACAACAGGTAAAACAATGCTCCTACTTAAGAGTGAACCTGCAAGCTACCCCAAAAATTATAGACCAATAACTTGCTTTCTGACCATGTATAAATTATACACGGAAATTGATGCTGACCGAGTTTATAGCCATTTAGAAGAAAACTCAATTATGGCAATAGAACAAAAGGGCAATAAAAGAAAGTCATATGGAGCAAAGGATCATTTGTTGTTAAATAAAGTTATAGTGGAGAACTGTAAAAAGGGGAAGAATCTAAGTATGGGATGGATTGACTACAAAAAAGCATTTGATAGTATCCTACATTCGTGGATAAAAGATTACTTAAAATGTATAAGAATCATCCTACACTGATCGACTATGTTACACTGACCATGAAACAATGGCAAACCACTTTGCAATTAAACCATGATAAAGGACAAATTATTATCCTAGGGATAAAAAGTCAAATGGGGATATTCCAGGCTGACTCTCTGTCACCGTTGCTGTTCTGCCTTTCACTTAATCCATTAAGATGTTTACTTAACAGCTTAGGCCATGGCTACAATTTGGCTCCTAGAAAACAACAAAGTCTAAAGACTTCTCATCTTCTATTTGTCGATGATTTAAAACTGTATAGCTCATCAGATGAGGAACTGAAAGCACAGCTGCTGGTTGTCAAAACTTTTTCAGATGATATTAGAATGTCATTTGGCCTTGATGAATGTGTAAAAGCAACCTTTAAAGTAGGCAAAGTGCAGCAACAGGAAAACATCAATTTGGAACAAGAATGTGATATAAAAGAACTTGAGCAAGAGAGAGTGTATAAATACTTGGGAATTGATGAAGGATCAGCAATAAAACATGCATAAATGTGAGTAAAACTTAGTAAGCAATATCTTAGAAGACTTAATTGAATGAATCCGAATAACAGCATTGATATCTAGGAACAAAATCCAAGCAACAAACCAATTTGCTATTCCTGTCCTAACTTACAGTTTTGTAGTGATTGATTGGCCCCAAAATATGTTAGAAACAAGAAGGATGCTTCATGCTCAGCAAATGATATATAAAAATCAGTGCATACCAAGATTATATATTCCCCGTTCCGAAGGAGGGATGGGTCTCCTTGAAATTGATTAAATGTACAGATCTGCAATTGTGGGACTCCACACATATCTGCTGCCTTACAAGACCCAAATGTAGTGAAAGTTTTGAAACATGAGGAGAATAAATCTAAGATGACTTCCCTGCTTAGACTAGCAGAAGCATATCGGCATCAAGCAGGAATGGAGATAAAACCAGAAGTAGATAAAAATTAGGCAGCAACTGAATGTGCCAAAAAAAAAAACCAAAAGAAAGAATGTAAAGTGAAGGATCCTATGAAAAGGTAAGAAATGTGTAAGATGCATAAATATAGTTGCAAGTATAGAAAACTTCTGGAAGAACCTCATGTTGATCAGGAATGAATGCAGGAATGGTTAAGGAGAGGTGAATTCAAACCAAGAGATGAAAGGTTAATTTTAGCAGCTCAAGATAGTGGGCTATGTACATGCTGGTTTACAAAGCCCATTGAACATGTGGGAGAAACAGACAAATGTAGATTTTTTAAAACTGAACTGGAAAAAGTCGCACATCTTGTTGCTGGTTGTGACATACTAATGGCAGAAGGACTGTATACTGAAAGGCATAATAATGTGGCAAGACTGTTGCACTGAGGATTGTGCAGACATTATAGTTTTGAAGTGGCTGAAAAGCACTGGAAACATGAGCCACAAAGCATCATAGAAAATGATGACGTTTACATCACATGACATCATCCATTACCAACAATTCAAAATATAGATGCTAGAAAACCAGATACAGTGGTCCAGGAAAAGAAGATAAGAGTAGCATTGATTACTGAAATTGTCACACCCAGTGACTACAGTGTCCTGCGTACAGAGAGACATAAAGTTATAAATTATCAGGATCTGCAAGCAGAAACAAGAGCAATTTGGAAGGAAGATACCCAAATAGTTCCAATAGTAGTAGGAGCAATGGGCCTTATAAAAAAAAGAGTCTAAAATCTTTTTTAGATATGCTACCAATACATGTAACTCCATATGAACCACAGAAGGAGTTATTACTGGGCACATTGCGAATGCTGCTAAGAGCACTTTTGGCTGACATCAAAGAGTGAAGCAATACTAATTTCATGAACTTTAATTGCATTTTGACTTAGGAATGGAGTCCATTCCAATCATGGTATTAGAAACCCAAAAGACTTGGAGAAATTAAAAAAAAGCAACATTGCATCTAGAGGGTACCACAGGGATCAGTGCTGGTCCCTCTCTGAATGTATCATCATAACTTTTGAGGTACCACAGGGATCAGTGCTGGTTCCTCTCTGAATGCAACATTGTAACTAGTGGGTACCACAGGGATCAGTGTTGGGCTCTCTCTGAATGCAATATTGTAACCAGTGGGTACCACAAGGATCAGTTCTGGGCCCTGTCTGAATGTAATATTGCAACTAGTGGGTAACACAGGGACCACTGCTGAGCCCTCTCTGAATGTAATATTGTAACTAGTAGTGTGCCACAGTGATTTGTGCTGGACCCTCTCTGAGCTATTGTACTATTAAGCATTCATAAAGGATGCCAATAACTTTTAAGTGTATCTTCGTAAAGGTTGACATGGCTGGGCATCCTATGATCCCTGTGATCACTTCCCTAGCATTTTTCCTATGTCCCTGTCCAATAGTGCCCTGTATTATCTGCCATGGATATTTGTTAAAAATTCTTAAAAATGAATGTGTGCCTCACTTTTTTCATTGTGGAACAGCTCTGAATGTTTACAGCTAAAAATGATGATTCTCTTTATAATGCCGTACATTTAAAGGTATGCTTGTTCAAGCAGCTTCCTTAAGCACCATTTCTTATCCCATAATGCACTGCAAACCATTATGGTAAAACAACTTTAGGAGGATAATGTAAATAATATGGGATCGAGAA
The DNA here is from genome assembly GCF_019279795.1 of Protopterus annectens. NCBI lineage: Eukaryota > Metazoa > Chordata > Ceratodontiformes > Protopteridae > Protopterus > Protopterus annectens. Next base: position 1,777,813,584 of record NC_056744.1, on the reverse strand, counting down.
CCCAAGTACTATAAAGATGACCTGTTTAAGTCTGCAGTGCTTATAAGATGTATAATGGAAACACTTCTATATGCAAACTGCAGAAAGAGAAACTCACCACCAAGAAGGGACATAGTATGTTCTCTCATGCATGCCCATCACTTCACAATAATAAAAATAAAACATAGTAACATTGTTTTGATAAGTTCTAAGCATATGCTGAATGGTCTACTGGACTCCCCCTAGCATGTAGAAATGACTCTAACAGAAGTAAAACTATTACTTTGCAAACTGGTGATTACAGTATGAGGGCAGCAGCAAGATAAACACTATGACAGAAATCCCTGAAGACAAACACAACTGCAATAAAGCCCCAGAAACAATGACAGTGGTGATACAAATGACAGTGAATCATTCTAGCTGCTTCTCCCAACAAATCACAGGTTATGGAGGGAACACCGCTAGTCTACAATTATCTATGCATTTGTCATGATCATGCCTTAATATTACATCATGCAGTACCCCAAGGCAAAACTCACAGCCCTGACCATGACTGTAATACAGGCAACAGTGATTGAAAGAGTCATTTAGGAACCTTGGTCAACAAGCCGCGGATTAGATATTGGCATACCTGGGTGATTTGAAAGGTTACCACAGATCATTCATTATAACAGATAAGGCTGCATGGTACAACTGGTACTTCATGTCAAATGATTTAGGTGATTCAGTCAATTTTGCCACAAACATCTTAAAATGAGGCTCTGATGACAGCATAAACACAGTGAACCACCCCATACCTCTCAACTGCACAGATTTTTGCAGAATGTCAGATTTTTGCATCATAGTTTGGGTCCATTTGTCATAAAATTGTGGTTTTCTGGCAAATCACTGGCAAATTATTGAGGGTTGAAGTCAGAAAATAATGACAGACATTTGAGTTTCAGACCTTATTCCCTTCAGAAATTCCATGCTGATAAGAAATTATTTGTTCTATCAATTTTCTAAGTTTGTAAGGGCAGTATTTAAAAAGTGTCCATATTTTTGTGCCATTTTCCCCCTTATTATTGATGGCTTTGTCCAGATTTCTTGCCTTAAGAGGTTGAGAGGTATGATTACCCCCAAAAAGTCTGCTTTTATGATGACCAAATTTGCAATAGTGAACAACTGACTGAAGTCGTGCAATGGTTGTTGTAAGGGGAATTCAACCATTGATGGTGCACAAGTTTTAACGCTGATTTTATAAATAAAATGCTGCAAAATATATGAAGAGTGGATGTCCTATCAAAAAAGAACATTCAAATTCTTGTTGTTATGGTTCAGAAAGAAGAACTAGAACTTACTATCAAAAACTGCTAAGAAAAATAACTGTGTGTATCTGTTACATTGGTTCAAATTTTTATTAAATACAAAGAAACTATGCCCAATGTTATAATTTCTGATACATACAACACAGATTGACATCAAGTACAAAAAGTATGCAGCTTTTTCCTTCTCAATTTTTTTTTTTTTTTCAAATACATTTGAATATGAAGTTTTTTTTTCTGATACATTCAACAAAGATGTCAAAAGGTCCCTGTTGCAGGTATCAGAGATGAAAGTGTTAACCATACTTTCTTTATACTAAATAAAATAAAAGTTTGAATTCACATGTTAAATATGCACCATTTGTTTTTTTTCTTAAAATGTTTTGCTTGAACTTTAGTTTTCTACTGTTTTTGTCAACTTACTGCAGGCATTCTTCTTTGATTCCGAAGAACTTGACTAAAAGGACAGCAAGCAGATGTCCTAAACCCTGTGATGGGAGTTACAGCAAATAAATATTTGTATCAAAAAATATGAATTTGATGAGATTTTCATCTCCCTTAAACATCATGAAGCAAACCACTTTGTTTATTGTTTACCTTACAGAAACAAATTGCAGGGTATGATTCTCACATGGAATAATTGGCTAGGCTTAAAATGGCACACAAGGGCAGTTAGCCTAGTAATAACCAATGAACTGACATTTGTGGGAGGTTGGCATAATGGTTAAGGTGTTTGCCTTACAAACACAAGGTGCAGGATTTGGCATTCACATGGGGTAACTGACTGGGCTTAAAATGGCCCACAAAGGCAGTTAGCCTAGTACTAATCTATGAACCTATGAACCTATTACATTTAATACATATTAAACTATTTATCATTAAGCATAAAGTCATCATCAGAAGTCTTTTTAAATGTTGTTATGAATAATTAAAGAATTACTTAGCCATTTTGTCTAACTCACTGTCTCATACATCCTCCTTTTATTAACTATGCATCATTACCCATGATTGATGTACTCCATTTTCTGTGCAAATCAGCATTCTCACTGACAAATGCATGTTTTTTTTATCACTTTGGGACACACAATTTAGTACGATGGACATTATTTATTTTAAATGTATGTATTCCTTGTCCCACCTTGTAGTTGACCCTACATTACAATGCCATGATGTCTTTTTGTGCAAGCTCTCTTTGGCCATGTTTTATTGCCCCCTCCTTTCATTCAGAAATAATGTTTTATTTATTCATAATTTATTATTTTTCAAACTGGTAGGAGTGATCCAAGAAGGACCTTTTGAAACACAATCCACACATACAGAAAGAATGTTTAAAAAGTTACAAATTATAACATGGAAATGTGTCACCAAATACCACTGCAAAGAAAAGTTTTCAAATGATGGCTAATTTACTTGTTGCTATCACATTGGTGTACTTTCCCTTCCTAAATAAGTAAAAGGAGTGATTTTTCTTAAAGTCGGCGACTGATAACTTACAATTGTATATGTTTTCAGTCTGTCTGTCTCTATATGTGTCTGTCACCCAGCAGTTGGAGCTGTACTTCTCCATGTACTGAGCCTGCAACATCTTAATTAAGCTTAAACATCTTTCAGAACGGTAAGTTCTCTAATATGTAACCAATTGTCATTATTTATGATATCTTAAGTTCCTCTTCTGAAAATTTTGAAAAAGACATTTCACAATCCATAACAGAATTTCTAAAAATGTCCCTATTGCATTAGCGTACATCATCGGTACAAACATTGCTCAAAGAGAACAGCTGACAAAAGGCTATTAGGAGATGTTTCTTAGCTTATCATCATGTTTCAGCATCTGCAATGAGCCATAAACCAGTTTTCAATGCACTGTTAGAAATACAACCAGATAAAGTAAGGATTGAACCTACAGCATGATCCATCTCTAAAGATGGCAAAAGTAGTCTCAAGATGATATACATACATACATATATATATATATATATATATATATATATATATATATATATATACAGGCTATACTCTAAACTGCCTGCAGCTATGTGTGCTGTGTGTGTGTGCGTGTGTTTATATGTGTCTGTGCTATGTTGGACTGTCTTCCCATCAGTCACCATTTCTCACTCTTATTCCTCCTGCTTGCAGAATAGGCTCTGCTCATTAATGAAGGATTCCTCAACATCTAATCCCAACCCTGCCTAAGAGCTGCATATCACCACATTTACTTTCACCTTCAAACCCGTGCCCACATCCTATATAAAACTACTCTTAAACAAACTTAAACGGTGCCATTCTTCAGCTGATGACCTTCCAAGTTTGTATCTAAAAAACAGCAGCCAATAGCATTGCTTATGCTGTCTCAATCCTTATAGGTAGGTCCATCCAGGAACCCCACATTCCCTCTGTCTGGAAAAAGTCACATGTTATCCCACTGCACAAAGGAGGAAATTCAACAAAAATTAATAACTTTAGACCTGTAGCAATCTTATCTTCCCTCGCCAAAATACTTGAAAAATGTATTGAAAAAACAATTGCTAGATTACCTCCTGCAAGAAGAATTCCTATCCCCCCACACAACATGGCTTCCATCCTTCCCAAAGTACTAACATTACACTCCTAACCTATATAGATACAGTCAATAAAGCTAGAGATAATAGAAAACTAGTCTCTTCCTTATTTCTAGACTTGTTTAAAGTCTTTGACACAGTTTGTCACAGCAAACTTCTCCAAATGTCCTCACTAGGTTTCTCTCAGCCCACCCATCTGTGGTTCAAAAGCTACCTGTTGAATAGGTATTAGTCAGAGAAATGGCACTCTATGCTTTTCCCTTACCTCCCAGTTACTACTGGTGTACCCCAAGGCTCTGTCCTTTGTCCCTTGCTGTTTAACATTTTCACCAACAGTCTCTATACTTCCACACAACAGGCCACCCAGACTCAACTCTCATTTGCACATCTGACAACATGGTATACCTCCAAAAAACTACTCAGAAAGCTTTAGCAGCCACTGAAACATGGCTTCGTAACTCACAACTCATGCTCAACCCAAAAAAAAAATCAAACTGCTACTTTTTTCCCCAAATCCATCTTTCATGTAAAAACGAAATTTAAAGTCCTCTCTCTTGATAATACAACCACTGACGTCAATTCTCATAGCAAACTATTAGGGGTGATAGTGGATGATAATCTTACATTTCACCTGCATATACGAAATTGCATAAGAAACTCATCAAAAACTAGGGATGCTTTACCGAGCCCAAAACTTTCTCTCTGGTGCAACTAAAACTACCCTTGTCACTATTTATGTCCTCTACACTCCTCTATGTGGCACTCCCATCCTTACCAACCCCCAGGCCTCACAAAAAATTAAAACTTGAACAATGTTATAATAAAGTTGCTAAATTTGCAGCACATAGCCCTTTCACGTCCTACCACTGTATAGCACTGAAAAGTTTAAATTGGTTAGAACTGCCACATCAACTAACATATACACAATTTCTTACAACCTATAAACTTATCCAGCATCCATCTGTTTGTCCAGCACTAAAAAACATTCTACACAACTATGTTCCCAGTCAGTCATTGCAACCCAATGACCAAAAACCCCTGTCTGTCAACAAACCTAGAAAATCTGCTGGACATTGTCTGTAGTTGTATAAGGTTGCTAAGGCCTGTAACTCCTTACCTGTATCCATCAGGTCTATACCCTCCCTCACATCTTTTCAAAACCAATCTGAAATACTTCCTAGCTAAAATCTGGCTCTGTTCTTGCTCAAAGCTAGAATAAACTCTATCCCTAAATATGAACAAGTACCTTTTCATTACTTATACCTCCTTACGCTCCCTTCTTCACTTATTTCTTTACTGCTATCTAATTCCTCTCTGGCTTTCTATCTAAATATATCATATGGCTCTGTTTTTCCCTCATTTCATATTGCAATTCCAATCTGTATTAGACAAACTTACATTTAATTTCTCTACAAACTGTCTAAAATTTCTCTTAAATATTAAATGATTGCCATATACCTTGTATCAATTCCTAAACAATGTTTTTATATTATGTCTAATTTGTTATAATTATTTAAACTGCAGATGTTTTTGTTTTATTTTTGAAGATTGTAAAATTATTGTTCTTAAATGTTTTGTAATAATTTGGAGCTTTTCTCCCAGGACCTCCACTTAAATTGGGTTTCTACCCAGCCAGACTTTCCTGGTAAACAAATGTCAGTCAATCAATCAATCAATCAATAAATAAATAGTAAATAAATGAGGAAGGGGTTAGACCATTCCCCATCAGTCTTGCTAAAGTCTTTTAACACTCTACTGTGCATAAAACCTACTGCTTAACTTTCACTCATTAGCAAGAAGGCAACATTTTCATATCAGACCTTCTGTAATATGAGTTATAAGGACAATGGAAGAGACCAGCCCTAATACTTGTCCTTACCATGGCTTACTACTAACCTGTGTTCAAATGAGTACATACCTCTCAACTGTCCCTAATTTTGCAAAACATATCTATTCTGCCTCATCCCTCACAACGTTTATGATTTTCTGATAATGTTGTTGTTTATCTTTCGGTTTTTCCCAGTTAGGGGTTGCCACAGTGGAACTCCGGTCCGCTAATGATTGCCCGTTGTTTTTTTATGGTGTTGAGTTGCCAGCCCAACCTTCAACAAAGGCATGCCCATTCAACACATGTCTTTCAAACGCCCACTTGATCGCAGGGAGGACATGCGAACTCCACACAGAAGGCACTCCCAACCCAAGCCGAGAATCGAACGGAAGAACCTCTTGCTGTGAGGCAAGAACACGACCGCTGCACCACTGCGGAATACATTATGATTTTCTGATAATATAGTAAAGATTATAATCAGTAAATAATGTCCTAGATTACAGTTTCACACTTGTCATTCCTCAGAAAATCCTTGCTGACACAAAACCCATTGTTAACATTTTAAGTGAAGTACAGTAGTACATAAAGATCCTCCTTGATTTTAGGCCTTTGTCCCACCATTACTTTTAGCTTCTGTTCCTGTCGCTTGACCTAAGACGTTTAGCGGTACTGACCTAAGATGTTTAGCGGTACTGACCTAAGATGTTCAGCGGTATATATGAGCCAACTGTTGTGACTATGATCCTCCTGTTCTGGATGCTTGACCTAAGACGTTTAGCGGTATATACAAGCCAACTGTTCTGACTATGATCCTCCTGTTCCTAACACTTGACCTAAGATGTTTAGCGGTATATACGAACCAACTGTTGTGACTATGATCCTCCTGTTCCTGACACTTGACCTAAGAGGTTTAGCGGTATATACGAGCCACCTGTTGTGACTATGATCCTCTTGTTCTTGACGCTTGACCTAAGACGTTTAGCAGTATTGACCTAAGACGTTTAGCGGTATTGACCTAAGACGTTCAATGGTATATACGAGCCAACTGTTGTGACTATGATCCTCCTGTTCCTGATGCTTGACCTAAGACGTTTAGTGGTATTGATCTAAGATGTTTAGCGGTATATACGAGCCAACTGTTGTAACTATGATCCTTCTGTTCCTGACACTTGACCTAAGACGTTTAGCGGTATTGACCTAAGACGTTTAGCGGTATTGACCTAAGACGTTTAGCGGTATATACGAGCCAACTGTTGTGACTATGATCCTCCTGTTCCTGACGCTTGACCTAAGACATTTAGCGGTATATACGAACCAACTGTTGTGACTATGATCCTCCTGTTCCTGACACTTGACCTAAGAGGTTTAGCGGTATATACGAGCCACCTGTTGTGACTATGATCCTCTTGTTCTTGACGCTTGACCTAAGACATTTAGCAGTATTGACCTAAGACGTTTAGCGGTATATACGAGCCAACTGTTGTGACTATGATCCTCCTGTTCCTGACGCTTGACCTAAGACATTTAGCGGTATATACGAACCAACTGTTGTGACTATGATCCTCCTGTTCCTGACGCTTGACCTAAGACGTTTAGCGGTATATACGAGCCAACTGTTGTGACTATGATCCTCTTGTTCCTGACGCTTGACCTAAGACATTTAGCGGTATATACAAACCAACTGTTGTGACTATGATCCTTGTGTTCCTGACACTTGACCTAAGACATTTAGCGGTATATACGAGCCAACTGTTGTGACTATGATCCACCTTTTGTGAAATCCTCTCAGAGTCATCTAAGTTGGTTGTTAGACTTTTGTGTGTTATCATGTCAAATGTTTTACTAAGTCTAAGTTGGAAACATTCGCTACACCCTTCTAATTCAAAGCACTGGTTATCCAGTTATCCAGTGAAAGAACTCAGTGTTTGCCATAACTTTCCTGCTATGAATCAGTGCTGCTTTGGGTTCTGTATCCCATGACTTCCTGATATTATGAAATTATTTCCTTCAACAGTGATGCCATGATTTTATCTAAAAAAAAATTAAACTGACAAATGGATCGTTTCAGCCTCTGACTTCCTCCTGCTTTTCTAAAGTGTGATTGCTTCTTTCTTCCTACATTCCTCAGAAACTGTCTTCATTCCTCACTCAGCATCAAAAGAAAACTGTCAATGATCGTTATTCATAGATATGAAGTAATTTTGCTAAGATCTGTGAATAATTGTAAGGCTTCCGTACTTGTTGCTATACCACCTTTCAGTAGTTAGCAGTATGCAGTATGTTTTAAAAATGAAAACATATTTATTGCCCATGTTGATATTTCCCTGTGGCTAGTTCTCTAGTCAGGTGTGTGTCCACATAGGTTTATGGGTGATTATTAGACTAACAACTTCTAGAATGCCTTATTAAGCCTGGCTATGCTTCCCAAATGGATCTGACAAGTTTTGATACCCTGGGATTATTTTAAGGGTTATATGTAGGCTTGGGCAAGGGTAATCAAGCATTTACAGACTGCCTCTGTCTATTAGAGACATAGGTGCCAGACCAGGGGGTAAATTTCCACTTCTCCATCCACTGGTCAATGTTACATTTGAAATGGGTTGGGGTGAACTTTACTTTATGTGGATGGGAAGCCTGTTCCCGAGAAGGGGTAGTCTGTGAAACACATATCTGCCCTCCAACATGTCCTATTCGTGTTGGACTGTAGATGAGGTTTGGGGTTCTAGATCAGATATTTCTGTTGTACTGTAGATGAGGTTTTGGGTTCTAGAGCAGATATTTCTGTTGTACTGTAGATGAGGTTTGGGGTTCTAGATCAGATATCTCTGATGCAATTTGTTTTATGGATGTGCAACAGGTCCATCAGACTAGGAACAGAAGATACTTTGTAGGCCATGCATAGAACACCTCTATGCAATCTCGTGAAGACTGAATGCTGGGATAGGGCTTTGTAGCAGTCCTCGTAGAATGTTGTCCAGGCCATGTGTTCATTTGTGAGGAACCTCTGTGGACATTTCAGTTGTTAAATATCCCTGGTCAAACACATACCAAAAATTGGGGCATTGTACTCAATGACTGGTCTGATAAGAGCCAAGAAGATTGGAACAATGGCATTGTTGGACTTAGATGCCATACTAATGATTTCTTTACTACTGTAAACAAATGATGGTCAAAGGCCAAGTTACTGTCTACACTGTTTATTTAAATCCTTGACCACTATGTCTGCTTTTAGGGGTATATTATCAGCATCATAGCCATCATCCCCAATGGTGCTATTATATTTCTTGGCATTGAGTTTTCGACCATGATTCTGGCACCAGTTTATTCTGTGTCAAGCCTTCTTGGAGGGCATCTGTGTCATTGGGAGATTCTATGACTGCATCTAATTAACAATCATCTGCATACTTGGTCAGCCAGAGGCCCTTGATGTTGCCTTCACTTCAGAGAATAGATGCAAAAATAAGCAACCCCAACAACAAGCCTTGAAAGACTAGCCTTTCTGTGGAGATAGACTCATTTATCCTAACTTCTTGGGTCCTACCTGTGAGCCACCTGGCTATCCAGCATGCGCCATAAGGGTTTATATATAATTTTGTGACTTTGTCTACAATGCCTTAGTGGGATATTGTGTCAAATGCTTTGGCCAGGTCAAGATAGGCAATATGCACCATTTTCCCATCTTCCATTGCCTTGGTGACCTTCTCAAAGTAGTCCACCAGGGTGAGTAGGTATGACATCATCTTGACAACACCAAAACCTCTAACATGTCCTCATAAGATACTGCCTCTGGAGCATGAACCCATGGCACCTTTGCAGTGCACCATAGATAGATGCATGCTAGCAACACCCTCATTTAGCACAGCTCACCTGACTTCATAGTGTCACCTGTACAACTGAATGTGAAGACTATCCCCCAGCTGGGAAACAATATCTTGAGCATTGATCTCCCAGGTAGTATCATCTGTAGTGTAGCATTTATGTTCAATTTTCTTGTTCTCTTACATGCAACATGACCATCCAGCCCTACAGAAGTAGAATCCTACAGGTAATTAGCAATGCTTTCCTCACTGCATTGTCTGCAATTGTAACAGCCTTTTTTTTTCAAATTGGTAAGCACAGCTCCAAAACTTCAGCCAAATGCCTCACATTTTCCAAGCTGTGTTCTTATACTGCCAATTAATCCTTTTATTAATTAATGTCATCAGTGTCAGTGGCACAACAGGTAGCATACTTGTTTTATGAGCAAAAGGCTGTGGGTTCTATTCCCACAACAGGTAGAGCAATTGTTGGCACTGCAGTACAGCATAAAGGGTGCTGCACTCCAGCTTGTGCTGTCCTTCAGATCAGATGTTAAACTGAGGTCCCATCTGCTTGAGTTGGTGGTAGCTCAGGAGGCTGTAAAAGATTCCGTGCCACCCACCTATTAAAAAGGGTAGGGGTCCTTTGTTTTTACAGAAAAATAACTGTTACTTACAAAATATTTACATATTTACAAATATTTACATATGTACAAATATATAAACAAACTGTTTACATGTATTCATAATTTCCTTTACAATCATGCTAAATTTCATCCCTAATACACCCCCATTCCTTTGTCCATAATCACCATTTGATTTTATGTAATATTGTTGCTAAAATCCATTAAACATAATTTCATTTATTCTTTTATCCTCCAAACCTAGCTACAAATCAAATTAGCTTCCCTAACTAAGGATAACCACAAAGTGTTCTTTAGTTACAGCTGTAACCTCAAACATTAGGCCAATTTGTGCTGAACTCATAGTTAATGGTACTACATATACAGAACCTGTGGATATAGCAAACCTGCTGGCTGACAGGTTCAGTGAAAACTTCACTCTCCTATCCCTGCCACATATACCCAAAAGCATCCCTAACACCTGTCCCAAAGCCTAGTATCTCCAGGGAGCAGGTTGTAAACGCCATCTCCAAGGGCAAAAACACAGCCTCTATGGGACCTGACAACATCCCAGGCTGTGATCTACATGAGTTAAAGCAGGGATTAGCATCACCATTGGGCATGCACTTCAATCACAGCCTAAGCACTGGCTTTATCCCAGCGAAATGGAAACCAGCTACCATCATCCCTTTGCACAAAGAACATGCATCCACGGACCCCGGGAACTATAGACCCATTAATCTGACCAATCTTATCTGCATAGCCATGGAAAGAATCATTATGGACCTTATTAACAAAGATTTTAGGAAATCTCCAAAATGCTCGACCCACCCAGTTTGGCTTTGTCAAGGGGAGATCATGGCTGTTAAACTTGGTGGACTTCTTCAAGACAGTCACCAAAAGCCCTAGACAAGGGTAAATCTGTGCATATGGCCTACCTATACTTAGCAAAGGGCTTTAACACAATTCCCCACTCATTCGTTACTGATAATCTCACCCAACTGGGTATCAACCATATATTTCAGGTGGGTTGCAAACTCGCTCACTAATAGAACTAACACAGTCAAAACAGAGGACTCCACCTCCTCCAGGAGACTCATAACAGTGGCTTTCCACAGGGATCGGTTCTAGGACACTTACTATTCAGACACTATTTCTCCAATGTAAAGGCTAAAACTAAAGGACTGTGGCTGACAAAGTTTACTGATGACTTCAAACTGGGAGCAATCATTGAAACCCCTAGCGATGTCAACATCCTGCAAGAAGGTCTTACGCAGACTAATGAATTGTCCCAAAGTCATGGTCTTAAACTTAATGTAAAAAAATGCATTATCATACTCTTTGGTAAGGATGATGTTCCTGCAAACTACCCTAAGCACACAGTCAGTGGTGACAGATCTGAGCCCAAAACCTTAACTTTGATCACCATGTCTCCAAAGTGATAGGAAGGGAATTTTATATTGCTCATCTCATAAGTCAGGACATTGCCTCCAGAAAAAAAGAGAGATTATAACCCCTTGTACTCTTCCCTCATCAGGCCAATAATAGAGTACAATGCTCCCTTTGGTATGTTCCTTTCCAAACACCTGCAGCCACGGAGAGGCCACAAAGGTTCCTTACAAAGAAAATTAAGGGTCTTCAAGATCTACCTTTTGAAGACAGACTGAAATCATTGTCACTCTACTCTGTGTCATATTGCCTGCTCAGAGGCAATCTGTGTCTTGCATATAGAGCAATCTCTGACCCAGCTTTAATGGAAATGCCACACATTTGCAACTCAAATGACACATGGGTCACCCGCTCAAGGGACCTTAACCTGGTATGTGACATCAACAGAACTTGCTGGAGAGACAGATTTGTCATGCAGAGGTGGCCCCACCTTTGGAAGAAGCTCCCTATTCATGTTAAACAAAACCCCTCATTGGCCCTATTTAAGTGAAATTTGGACGACTGGATGGGTAACTGGAAATTCACCCTGGGGGTTACACCCGTGTCCCTCTTGGACAGGGGTAATATGTGTTGATCTTAGTGTCTTCTTTAACCACACACCCTTGGGAACATGGGTTGAACTTGACTAGGCTTCTAAGGGCCCTGGGGCCATTAGCCTAGTAACCTCCTTTGATCATATGATCCTAATCCATATAACATAAAATAAAGTTTTATCTATTCTTTTAAAATATTCTTTACTTCTGTTCTTATAATATCCATATTTAATCATATCCATGTATTTTATCCACTTCTTTTATATATTCAAAAAAATCTTCTTTACAGTTTTCCCCATAACTTTTTTATTCTTTTAAATTTCAAAAACACGTTTCATAGTTTCTTCTTCTTGGCAATGTAAACATATTCTATCACTTTTCCTTTTATATGGCATATTTCCTTTTACTGGCAATTTATATATTACCAGTGTCCACAAAAAAAAAAAAAAACATTTCAACATTCTACTTTCTGATTACACCATTTGCTTCTTGTTTTTATACGTGGTTTTCATTTTTTTCACTAGTTAGATTTTCCCATGGTTTGCATAGTAATGTTTTATCATTGCATTATTATACCATAAATTTCTTTTTCTACATCATGAAGTTTTAGTTTCCACAAAAATATTTTTCTTGATAACATTTTATTTCTTCATGTAGACATTATTTTCTTCTTTTACTTTTTTTTACTATGCCCCAAAATTTATCATACTTATATTTTTATAGTTTTACTAATAATTTCTCATCTTTTTCATTTATCCACTTTAACACTTTGTCCAAATGTGAAGAAGCAGCATATCCCACTTGGTTAATTAACTCTAAACCTCCTTCTTCTTTATTTACATACAAAATTCCTCTTAACTGGATTTAATCTAGAACCTCCATATAAATGAAAAAAAAATCATCTGGAATAATTCCTTTTCAAATACTGTTTGCAAAAATAAGTACACTTGCTAAGTAGGTCATTTCCCCATCAGTATTGAATTTATCAAATAAGCCTTTTTTCTGAATGATTATGTTCTCAAGAAAAGACTTTTGTTTTATTTCCTCTATTGTTTTTCCCACTGAATTATACTTACATCTTTATTCCCAAATGTTATACCTAACAGAGGAATTTCATTCATTGTAAATTTATACTGATCTTTACGACATCACCTAAACCCTTACTTTAAAGCCATCCCTATCATCTATAGACACTCATTTGTACAAATCATTACTTCTTTTATCCAAGCTTTGTTTTTGCAATTATTATAATGTCACCTGCATATGTTAACAGAACAGGAATTCTTAACCCTTCAGGTGTTATAAACCCCGTCTCCTTCATTTTCTAATTTATTTCACATACTATAACATTCACAACTAATACAAAGAGTATACAACTCATTGGACATCCCTGTCTTAACACCACTCTTCATATGTACCTCTTGACTTAACCAGCCATTTACAAGTATTTTTACTTTAGTTTTACTATATGCTGACACACATAATTTCCTAAATTTCTCACTTATACCATATTCTTTCATAATTACCCTTAAGATTTTCATGTCCAATTGTGCCGAATCCCTTATTAAGGTCTCCTGTCATGATTTTCACTTCTTCTTTTCTGTTCACAATATCATCCTCAATTTCTTTATCATTAATAATACTTGACAACCCTTCCCCTATATACCATATATATGCTATCTCCCATATTTTTTATTTTAGTTTCAAATCGTTTTTGTATTATTTTCATAAATATACCGAATATAAAAGGAAAAACACCAAAAATGGTATATAAAAACGCACGTAGTATAAAAAAAGTTTTAGAAAACAATCTCACAAAAGATCCTCACCATCACTTGGAGAGGGCATGCCTTAGTAACACCTCATATGGAACATTTCATTGTGGGCACTGTAAACAATGTCCCTACATTTCCAACAAAAGAGAAATCTATATTGAAGTGAGGGATATTAATATATATAGCACTGGTTTTTTCAACTGTGAGTCCCAGGGAGTGGTTTACCTTGCAATGTGTACAAAATGCAGTTCGTACTATGTTGGGAAAACTGAAAGAGTATTGAAGAGGCGGATTTATGAACATTTATATGAGATACAAAAAGCAAAGGACACCAATGCATTGTTTAAACACACAAAGAACTGTAAGGAAGCCACATTCTCCTTTTTTGTTTTAGAACAAGTTATAAAAGAAACAAGAGGAGGTCCCTGGGAAGAATGGCTTGAATACAGGGAACTTTATTGGCAAATATTATTAGAAGCCAACAAATTACCAGGCTTAAATGAATGTATCTCAATAATTCCAGCTCTCAAATTGAGATCAATTAAAGTATGAAACCCATCAACTAGTTCTAAAGAACAGTAGAGGGCACTGTTGTATGTGCTTCTGTTTCTATGTACCTATTAAAATCATTGTTTACATAAAAACAACAATCAGTTTTCAACCAAACAGCTCCATTCTATTGTGGGTTTAGAAACCTAATTAACTATAATATTTTTAATCAACACCTCTGCTTTTAAATATTGGAATTATTTTAAAGAAAAACTATTTATACATTGTGTTTGATATTTTTAATCACTTATAATTTTATTATAACGAGCTCCTTAGACTGTCATTACTTTTATTGGTTTTAACTTGAATGCTTGATTCTTATTGGTCTTTTCATTTGTATTCCCCTATATAATGGTTAATTAGTTAATTTACTTTGTCTGATGAAGTCTAAGCTATAGGCTGACGAAAACGCATGTACTGGATGTTTAATAGCGTTTACGGACTTTGTGATCAAGTTTTGGACTTTTTATTCTTTGAATAAAGTGCGGATTGTGTGCGCTGCCTCCGGATTCTTTTGTTGTATTTTCATAAAGATCTTATAATCATTATTCAATACTATTAGTCTCAATTTTTTCAGTTGTCGTCTATCTTCCTTTTTCCATATGAATTTAAGTACTCTACTACATAATTCTTTAAACATAAAACCTTCATTTTTAAAAAATATTTTTTTGCCACTCCCTTAAATGTTTTACATTTCATACCCTATTCCATCTAGGCCTGCAGCCGAATCTATATTTATTTGTCCTAATACGCTATCTAGCTCATTTAAAGAAATCTCATTTTCCAACTCTTTATTCTCTTTTTCTCTCTCTTTTTTTTTTTTTACTTTCCATGCTTTTTACTACCTTCTTTTTTTCAGTAAACATTTCTTGTACATATTGTACTGCACTATTCATAATCTTTTCTTTGGTTCTTTTTATTTCTCCTTTTACATTTTTTATTCCTCTCATTACACTACCATCTTCCTTTACTAATCTGCGTAAGTAACTTGATACTTCTCTTTTTCTTTGTACAAAATATATTTGCTTATATAACAATTCTTGTATTTTTTTTATTTCTTTCATAAAATTCTTTTTTATTATCCATGGTGGTACAGCGGTAGCGTTGTTGCCTCACAGCAAGAGGTTCTCCTGTTCGATTCTCGGCAGGAGTGCGGGGAGTGCCTTCTGTGTGGAGTCTGCATGTCCTCCCCGCGGTTGGGTGGGTGTTCAAAAGACATCTGTAAATGGGTGTGCCTTCGTTGAAAGTTGAACATCGAGCTAGCACCTTGGCGTTTGTGAAAATCTACTGCCAATCATTAGCGGGTGGGAGTTCCGCTGTGGTGACCCCTAACCGGGAAAAGCCAAAAGAGACACAACAACAACATATAATTCTTTTTTATTGTCAAAGTACTTTCTATCATTATGTTCTAAATCTTCCAATGCATCATATGTTATTTTATATTTTTCTTCCTCTAATTTTCTTGCATCATATTACCACTGTAAAAAAAATTATATTTTCCTTAAATATCATCCACCATTCAGATCAAGTTTTATAAAATGTTCTCGTAGTGATCTTTCCATAAATGTAGTACTAATCTCTTTCCTCCTACATTCCATGCTTTCTCATTTATCCTTTTTATTCTTTTGCCTATTTTTATATATTCCTCCTTTATCTGAACTGCGGTGGTGGTGCTGCGGTAGCGTTGTCGCCTCACAGTAAGACGTTGTCTTGTTCGAGTCTCAGCTAAAGCGTCTTCTGTGTGGAGACATGCGTGAATGGGCGTACCTTCCTTGAAGGTTGTGCATCAGGGCTGGCAACTCGGTACGTAAAAAATTGACTGCCAATCATTAGCGAACCGGCGTTCCGCTGTGGTGACCCCTAACCAGGAAAAGCCGAAAGATCTAACTTGTTTTCCTTTATCTCTAGCCATATTGCAAGATGATCAGAAAATTTGGTCTCGGCTACCTCCCTTCTCCTTATCCTATAACTAAACTTTCTAATAGTATTAAATAATCTATTTCAGTTCTATGCATACACCTTTTGTAAGCCTACGAATTTTTGTCTCAAAGTTTTAACTTACCATGAGTTTACTTGAAATGAAACTCCTTTACCCAAATCCCTAAAGACCAAGACGACTTCACTGAAACCACAGTTTAACAAACACTTGAAATACTTGAAAGTTACTGTGGGATAGAAACCACTTGGCCACCATTTTGAACTTTGCCCCTTTCCCAACTGTAGTACGATCTTGGAGTTGGTATATTTAGTAGGGGGGGTCAAAGCCCCCCACCTGGATGGGTGTGATTTGCTTGTGTTTATTTTTTTGTATGGCTAGATGAGTGGTTAGTTTCCCTGAGTTCATTATCGATGTTCCAAGTGTTCGTTAAACTGTGTTTTTGGCGAAGTCATCTCAGTCTTCAGAAATTTGGGTAGGTGGGTTTTCATTCTTTACAAGTAGACCCCTTACCACATCTTAGAACTTCTAACATTTTTCTTATATTATTTTCTTTCTCTTTACATTTTCCTCTTAAATCATAGTTAAGGTCTCCTGTTATTATAATATTCATATTTATTACAACATGGTCTAAAATATGATGAAATCAGCT
This sequence comes from Protopterus annectens, assembly GCF_019279795.1. Lineage (NCBI taxonomy): Eukaryota > Metazoa > Chordata > Ceratodontiformes > Protopteridae > Protopterus > Protopterus annectens. Next base: position 1,777,796,601 of record NC_056744.1, on the reverse strand, counting down.
GTCCCTTTCTTTATAATTAGTATAAGCTTATAATGTTATAATTCTATATACTTGTTCTTTCCATTATAATGGTTAATCTTTCCTTTTTTGCTAAAGTTACATGTGATATTTTTACTGTATTGAATGAATGAACACGTCTCATTCCCAAATTCCAGGTTATTTTTTTTCTCCCTATAGTTTCTCTATTTGTAATCTTTCTTCATTTGTTAAAAATCTTGTGTCTTCTAATATAATTACATCAATATCGCATGTGTTACACCACTCCAGAATTCATTTTCTTCTTGTTATATTCTTAATACTGCACTCATTTAAAGAAAGCACTCTAAAGTTTTCATTTTCCCTTTGATTCATGGTCTCATCACCAATTACTAGACTAGATATCTTAACAAGCAGTTCTAAGCCTAAACAAATTCCTTTCCAAAGGTGAGAATCAACTCTTGTGTCGTAGAATCAAACACCTTAACCACTATACCAAGCTCCAATGTTTAGCTGTGTGTGTGTGTGTGTGTGTGTGTGTGTGTGTGTGTGTGTGTGTGTGTGTGTGTGTGTGTGTGTGTGTGTGTGTGTGTGTGTGTATGTGTGTGTGTGTGTGTGTGTATGTGTGTGTATAGATATAGATATATATATTTCCATCCAGTTCCTTCCTTTTTGTTTTTTTGTACTTATCCTTTTAAAAAATGTTTTCGGTCTTTTACCCTTTTACCAATAGAATTGTTTTTCTTCCTTTTACGTCTAATTCTTTTCTCTTCCTTTTGCGTCTAATTCTTTCCTCTTCCTTTTACATCTAATTTTTTTTTCTTCCTTTTGCGTCTAATTCTTTTCTCTTCCTTTTACGTCTTCTTTATCACTTCTTCCAGAACCTTCTATGTGCCCTTTATTATCTTTGCTAATTATTTTTCTTGTTTGCACTACTTGTAAATTCCTTCTCTTCCGTCATTTTCTTTCCCTTTTTCCTTACTCTTATTTTCATTTTTGATATCCATCCATAAATGCCAATTTTTTTTTTTACATTTATAACATTTCAATTCACGTTTTTTGCATCATGTCCCATTTCCCGACAAATATAACATTTCTTTTGTCACAGTTATTTATCAAATGTCCTTCCTTGCAACAAAAAAAAACATTTTGGGTTGTCTGAGTATTTTACAAACCCCTGTTCCCCTCTGTATTTATTAAGCTTGGTATCTGTGTATCTGTACAATTTTTTCTTTCTATTTTAACATGTTATCTACAGTCCTAGCCATCACTCTATAAACCCTTTTGTCCCCTTTGTCATAAACTTTTGCAAAGTCCAGTCCTTCTTTACATAAAGCTTTCGAATGGCCCTAATCTCTCTTTCTACCTCTGTCTGAAATTGTACATGAATTTCTTTTTCGTTTTCCCTGTTAAATGTTTTTATCACATAAAGACTCCATGGGTTACAGCCTTTCTTTTTTTCTATATTCTCTAAGAAAGTTTCCCATTGAAAAAACAGTCTCAGATATAAAGTTACAAAAATGTCTCTTTGCTAGTAAGAATCAATGCTCTTACCTCATACACTTTTACACCCAAAGGAGCTATTAAACTGGCGCACACTTCATACCTGTCCATTTTTTTGTCTTCTTTAATTTGAATCCTTACCATGTACTTCTGTTTTTTTTTTCATTTACTTCTGCCTTCCTTTTTGCTACTCCACTTTTGCCTTTTTTTACTTTCTCTCCATGTGTTTTCTTTTCCATCTCACCACTATTCTTCAGAATTGTCTCTGCATCCTCCTATTGCATTTTCTCCATAATGTCCCCCAGAAACATCTTCATTTTCTGGCTCACTCTACACCATTATTTCTTTAAGTAAATCATCCTGCAACCCTCCCAACTAGAGAGTTGTAATTATACGTCCATCGTTTGCTGTCTCATCTCCATCAAGCAGGGTTCTTTGAAACATTTCCACTGAATCCTGCACACATTCTTTGGTCTCAGTATTTGCTTTCTGCTTCATTTCTTTTACCTTTCCATCATGTCCTTATTTTTCCATCTATCTCCCTGTTTCTCCAGGCCACCTCTGTGCCCGAAACATAAACAGGAAGTGCTCCTCTAAAATGGGTCCCACTCCCAGCAATAATGAGTAGGGGAAGTTACCTCATTCCCTGGCCAAATTTATTTATTTATTTTATTTATTTTACATTTGTTAACCGGGAGAGTCCAACTGGATATATCCATTTTCAGTAGGGGCCCGGGGAGAAAAGCTCCAAAACAATATTATAGTTAACAAATAAGACAATAAGTATAACAGAAAGTCATATTTTACAACATACAAGTGGCATATTTCGTATACCTCAGAGAATTTGGATGTATAGTTGGGTGTACAGTTAGACTTCCTGTTTAAGATGAGATTTTTTTACATCGAATTTATGGACAATAGATGCCTGTAGTTAAACTGTAAATCTCATTGAAAATAGCAAAAGTAATGAATTACTAGCCAGGGGTAATACAGGAGCACAGTCTGTTTTCAGGAAGTGTATTTTGAGTAGTTTATTGAATTGGGTTGAGGAGTTATTGCGTGTTATGTTGACAGGAAGGGAGTTCCAGATTTTAGAGATGTAGTGGCTGTAAATGGATTTAGCTGCCTCATTATTAAATTTGGTTACCTTAAGGAGGTGTTGGGTGCTTGATCTTAAGGATCTGGTAAAGGTATAGGGTTGGAGTAGTTGTTGTAGGGCTGGGGTGTTGTCAGAGTGATGTATTAATTTATGTACTAATGATAGTTGATTGTATTGAAGTATTAGTGGGAGTTCTAACCAACTGAGTTCTTTGAGGCATTCACAATGGTGGGTTCTAGGGGGTGATGCTGTGGCAAATCTAGCTATCTTATTATAACAGCTGTCAAGTTTGCTCAGGTCAGTTTTTCGGAGATTGGTAAACACAGGGGAGGCATAAAGTAAGGTGGATAGCAGGTGTGTTCTAGCTATTGTAATTTTAGAGTGGTTGGAGAGAAATTGTTGCGATAGAGTAGGCCCATTTTTTTATGAACTTTTTTTATGGTCTGGGAAATATGTATGTCAAATCTAAGGTGATTGTCAATTTCTAGGCTTAGCAGTTTGGCATGATTGGTAGGGGTGATGGAAGTGCTGTTGCGTGCGGAGATTGTAAAGTTATATGAGGGGGGTAAAGATATGTGGGGACAAAAGAGGAGTAGTTTTGTTTTAGCTGGGTTAAGAATGAGGATTTGGTTGGTGATCCAAGTTTCGGCTAGGGAAAAGCATTCCTGTGTTTGGGAAAGGAGGGGGTCTAGGGTGCTGGCTGCACATATTATGGTGGTATCATCTGCATATTGGACTATTGAGGCTTTGCGAATGTTTGGATGGGAGTTGATTGTTAAATAGGGTAAAGAGCAGTGGACCCAGAATGGAGCCCTGGGGAACCCCTAGGAAGACAGGCAATAAGGGAGAGAGTTGGTTTTGCCATTTTACAGCTTGCTGTCTACCATTGTGTGAAAAGAGGCTGCTAGCCTAATGGGACTAACTTGGTCAACAAAGGATAAATAAAAAAATCAATAAAATAATGTTGCTCTAACTTGGCATCTGAATTCTTTGTGATGGGAACCAATCTTTTAGGTGAATCCGTTGGTTTACTACACTTGACATAGAATCCATAATATACATTATCTGGATGCTTAGAGTAAATGGTGCCTTTTATAGTATGACACTTACTACACGTTGCTGCACTGTAACAGTTTTCCATGGCCACTCCTTCACATAGCCAATAGTGCTCCATTATTCTAATGTGCCCGTACAAGTATGCCATTGATTATGCTAGTGCAGCTGTAAATTAACTGGAAAGTACTCATCTTATGAATATTAGCAATTGGAATAATAAGTGTCTCTGAGCTTAGTGACATAGACAGATAAAGCCCTTCTGTATCCCAAGGGATCAGAATTCGATTAGCAGCTCTGACAACTAGTGTGGGGTGAGGTAATAATAATAACAGATCAGCATGACCACCTGTCCTAGGAAGAGGCACTGAGGCAGATGTGGACAAGAGAAGTCTTGTGTCTTTCAGCTCTAATAGAGGCCAGATCCAATGTTAGAGGCTGGGCTAAGCTGTGGGTAGGCTGAGGGCGGTCTTGTTCATGGTCCCAGGGTGGAATAGCTCCTCATAGTCGAGGCTCACAGCAGTTCAAGCCCTCAAAGGGAAGCCTGCACATATAAAGAGATAGGGCTAGATTATGTAACAACTATTTCCTGGCTAGCATGACAGTTACGTTTGAGCTCAACCAATTTGTCCTTAGCAGTGCGTAACCTATATGGCACTTATGGATCCCTAAGGTGGGGGTTAAGTCCAAAAAGAGTGATCAAAAATCTAGAGGCTCATGAGATGAATGCCATGTAGCAAGAGTGGAGTACCACCCCAAAGTGGTAAAAGCACGTACTGAGACATAAATGTTTTGTAATATAATAATAATAACAATGGTGATGATAATAACCATAATCGTAATCATATTACTAACAATAATAATAATATAATAAGTATCTCTGGAGTACTGATCCCTTCCCCCATATTTTGAGAACATGGATTTTAAGTGCCACATGATACTACCTCACCAGTACTTTTTGTCATTGTATTTCTTACCTACCTCATATGAAATTTCTAACCCTTTTTTTCTGTGGTGTGAGCAATGCTTTAATTTTATATAATATCAACTTTCATTTCTATTTCATATAATTATTTCATAAAATGCACACTGCAACTGGATTTCATCCTTCCCACAGGGCTGATAGATTCCTAGGTATTTTTGTAGCATTAACACTTATAAAGCTTTTGTCCAGATAGTGGTTATTTTTTTCACAGATACTATCCTACACCTTAACTGCATTTCTGCCTAGGCAGAAAACTTACTTGTTTCATCGCTCAGTTGTCCCTGGTCTCCTGGTGTACACATGTACACTAACTGGCTAACACAACATAGCTAATTGTTGGAAGCCCTTTTTTTTTTTGTGTGTTCCATCCTGGGGCAATTTCTCTTAAACATCATAAATGACAGGCAATCATCTATTAGGAGTAGTATGATTAATCAATATCCTGATAGCTCCCCTTTGGGATGTCAGCACCCCTCTATACTCTAATACAAAAGACGACACAAAGAAATGTCTCCTGTCTAGACCAGTGGGTAATAAACTCCCAGTTATTAGTAAATGTTAGAAAGGAAAGCTAATACTATTCATATTTAGCATATCAAAAGAAATCAAAACACAGTGCAACCAGTTTCATAAACAACATACCAATGAGACCAAATCAATAAGATTAATCACTAATCACTATCTAAAATGTGTTATATTGTGGGGGAAAAACAGGGACTTAGACTTGTAACACAATAGCTAATTTTGCCACAAAACCTCCAAAACAGAACTCACCACTGTATTGCATTGCATTGCATTACATAAACCAGAATGCTTTGAGCTGCAAATCACAGTACACATTCTCTGCAAGCCTGAAAACCATGCATCCTTCAAAAATATAATCCCAATCTGTACTTCTGCTAAACAACTAATATCCAAAAATCAAAACCTTCTAATCCAAAAATCATACAGCACTCACACAGGCTCCTTATTCTCTTCCTATGTACACATATTTACCTATTTTTATTTATTTATTTTCTTACTTTTGTTAAAAGATCCCATGGCACCTGCCTATCAACAAGGGTAGAAGACGTTCCCTGACATCCTGGCCAGATTTCCCCTAGCAGTATAAATACTACATGAAAAGAATCTGCTAAACTAGTGAAACTAACTTGTTCACCAAAGGATGAATAAAAACAAAACAAAAATCATGCAAGCAGATATGAATAAGCAGAGTTTGCAAACATATTACAAATGCACTTCAGAAAAGACATTAAACTGAGGTTCCATCTGTCTGAGTTGGTGGCGGCTTAGGTGGATGTAAAAGGTGCCATATCACCCATCGAAAAGAATAGAGGAACTTCACCACTGCCTAGTCCAAATTCCCCCTAGTAGTATAAATACCACTTTGGGTCTCCCTTGAAAAGAGGCTACTAGCTTAGTGGGACTAACCCAGTCAACAAAGAATAAATAAATAAATAAATAATCATATAAGTAATGTTTACAAGGTGTTGTGCAAATAGTAATACATATAGCCAATTCTCTGAAGAAAGTTCCAGAGATAGCAAGGCACATACATTTCTGCAGTGTGATACATTTATACAGTGCAGTCATTGAATTAGGATAAACTTTTACAGAGACTGATAAGGAAATACAGGGTATTAGGAAGGGGGCACCAGAAGAAGGACTGATACTATGTGAATTTATCATTAGTAGATAAGATGGAGAAGTGATGGTTACTGCCAGTAGGAATGGGCTGAGTTCAGGGTAGAGATGGATACAATGTAAAGGATATACTTACAAAGGAAAGTAAAAGTAATACAAGATTAATGGGGAGAAGGGAGCAATTCAGGTAGGATATGTTCTGTTTCTTTAAGGGTATTAAGTGATGGCTATCCTTTTACAGGACATGAAGAGGAAGTAAGGCATTTCTTATTCCTAAAGGAAGTGCCAAAGTAGCTACCTTTTCTTAGAGTTGTAATGCCCCTGCACTGGCCCAGTAATCAAGGAGCCTCAGTCCTCACCACTAGCACCAGTGAGGGACGCACACACTGGGAGGATGACAAGTACACACACGGTAAAGTACAATTTCCCTTAAGAGCACACAGAGATCACAGTCAGTCTGGGGTTGGTTTCTCCCTCTTTCTCCAGATCCCCAATAAGACTCCCCACTAGCACAGCTATAGGATTAAGATCTCAGCCAAGTGGCCAAACTAAGACCTCCAGCACCCTCTCTGTCCAACCAGTGCTTCATGTCCCTGCCCAAGTAGCTGACACACACACACACACACACACACACACACACACACACACACACACACTTTGAGATTTGACTGATATAGAAACACACACACACACACACACACACACACACACACACACACACACCTGGAAAAGGATAACACAGGTTTACTACCTATGCCCCCTTCTGCCCAGACTATAAGGTAGTACCAGCTGCCACCAGCCACCCTTACTTAACAGCTACTATAAGCCCCTTACCAAAGGCTGTCCAATCCTACTCTGTAATTTTACTATTATCCAAATGGTAAGTGTGACCAAGACTTTCAAGGCTATTTGGTGTGCTATATGGTGAGAATGACCTGAGACGTACCTCCCTGGACTACATGAAAAGAGACATAGAGGAGCTCTCTGAGCATGTAGCCCAGGCCGGTATGACCCTGACCTTGAGTAGCATCTTACCCTCACCAAGAATGATGCCACAATATGAAGACAAGATGATCAATTTCAACAACTGGCTTAAGTATTGGTGTCATTCAAAGGGGATCCAATGCCTGTCAGCCTGGGATGACATGTTCGACAAGCCATGATGCTTCACTAGGGACGGCTTGCACCTGTCACCCCTAGGCTTTCGGATATTGGCAAAGGCTCTTGCAACCCCATAGTGCCTTTTTTAGGCAAGGCTCAAAAGACAAACCCACCTCCATAGGTATCACAAGGGATAAGAAACTAAGAGTAATGCTACTCAACGCCAGAAGTCAAAACCTCAAAATGCACGCACACGAAACTCTCCTTAGCATGGAGAACATTGATATCTGTGCAGTAACAGAAACCTGGTTTAGGGCTCCTGAGAGCACCCCAGCACTACCAGGTTATACCTCATATTATGCTTTTCGGCCCCAAAACTTGGACCGAACCACAAAAGGAGGGGGAGTATCAATATTCGTCAAAGATACCCACACCTCCAGGTTGGTGGCATAGCAGGAAGCATCAGAGACTATCCATGTGCAACTAACAGTGGGTCAAACTGCCTTCCAGTTTATAGCCTGCTACAGACAACCTTCCCAAACCCAGGAACCCCACTCGGCCTTCCTGAGAACACTGGAAAATATGAAGGTCTCTCCAAACACCATTATATTGGACGACTTCAACTACTCAAACATAGACTGGGAGCATTACTCTAGCTCCAACACCATAGCCCAAAGGTTCCTAGAATTTATAAACTCAAATGCTACGGAACAACTTGTTATCATTCCCACAAGAGGGGAAAACATACTGGACCTGATCATCACCAACATGGGGACTCTATGCTCCAGACCAGAAGTGTATGCCTCACTGGTAAGATCAGACCATAAACTAATCTCACTGGATATTCACATCCCAACCCCACCCCCTGCCCAGAAAACCACAGTGAAAAACTTCTCTAAAGCAAATTTCACACTCCTCAAAACTGAGGTGGAATCCTTCAAAGCCCCCGGGCCTGTGGAAAATACGGCCCAGACCGCAGAATCCTTTATAAACGCATTCTATGAACACCTTCAGGAATGCATGGATCATGCAATCCCAAATAAAACCAAGACCCAATCCTCCAAAGGCAGACATCCTGTCTGGTGGACCCCAGCCATAAACAAACTATACAATAGAAGGAGGAAGCTACTACATGAGACAGCAAAATCCCAAAAAGGGAAGGCACCTCTGATTGGTATTAGCAAAAAACTACGGGCACTCATAAAATCATCTAAGGCCAGCTTTGAGAGAAAAATTGCACAGGACACTAAGGATAATCACAAGGCTTTCTTTAGTTATGTTAGGAACCTGGGTGGGAATTCCCAGATATGCTCAGAATTAGTCCAAAATGACAAAACACACACAGAACCCACAGACATTGCCAAAATCCTAGCTGACAGGTTCAGCGCAAACTTCTCCCCCCTCCCCACCAAAAGGGCAAATATCTATCCCAGCAGAGTGCTGCCCCCCTGACATCTCAGATGCTCAGGTAAGAGCCGCCCTCTCCAAAGCAAAAAACACAGCATCAATGGGACCAGACAGTGTCCTGGGCTGCATCCTACATGAACTCCAAGAAGAACTAAACCCAAACATAAAACTACTGTTCAATCTCAGCCTTACTACAGGATATGTACCCAAAGAGTGGCGTTCAGCAACAGTGGTCCCTCTCCACAAAGGTGGTGCCTCAATGGATCCTGGAAACTATCGCCCCATAAGCCTGACTAGCTTGGTCTGCAAAGCTATGGAAAAGATCATCATGGACCTCATAAATAAAGATATTGGGGACCTACAGACACTGGATCCTACCCAGTTCAGCTTTGTTAAGGGCAGATCCTGCCTCTTAAACCTGGTTGATTTCTTTGAAACAGTCACCAAGGCCATTGATGAGGGGAAGGTGGTCCACACAGCCTACCTGGACCTCACAAAAGCCTTCGATAAAATACCCCACTCGGGCATTATAGATAAGCTCACCAGCTTAAATATAAACCCCTATGTCACTAGATGGGTTGCAAACTGGCTCAAGGACAGAACCCACATGGTTAGAATTGCTGGAGCCATGTCAGACTCCAAACCAGTTACAAGTGGCATCCCACAAGGCTCAGTCCTGGGACCTCTCTTGTTCGGTATATATTTCTCAGAGGTACAGGCTAACACAGAAGGACTGTGGCTGACCAAGTTCGCAGATGACTGCAAACTGGGCACCATAATCGACTCTCCAGCCAACACAAGCATCCTCCAAAAGGGCCTCATAGAAACAGACAACTGGTGCCAGAGCCATGGCCTCAAGCTAAACACCAAAAAGTGTATAGTCATCCCCTTTGGCAAAAACAAAGTGCCCACAAATTACCACATAGGTGGTAATCCATTAAGTACAGAAGAAGTAATTAGGGACCTGGGGACCCAAGTTGATAGCAACCTCTCATTTGACAACCATGTGGCTAAAGTGGTTAGAAAAACATTTTATATAGCCCACCTAATCATGAAGGGATTCACATCTAGATCAGGGAGGTCATCGTGCCTCTTTACTCATCCCTCATCAGGCCCATAATTGAGTACAATGCCCCTTTTGGGATGTACCTTACCAGACACCTGCAGCAACTGGAAAGACCCCAAAAGTACCTCACCAAGAGGATCAAAGGGCTCAAACAGATGCCATATGCTGCCCGGTTAAAGAAACTCCAGCTCTACTCAGTGGCATACCGCCTGCTCAGAGGCGATCTGTGCCTGACGTATAAAGCCATGTCCAACCCAGAATTAATGGACATGCTGCACCTCAGAAAATCCAAATCCCATCAAACTACGTGCTCGAGAGACTTGAACCTCAGCACTGAAATAAGTAGGACATGCTGGAGGGACAGATTCATAACCCAGAGGCTCCCTTCACTCTGGAACAAAATCCCAGTCCAGGTTAGGCAGAGTCCCTCATTGACTCTCTTCAAGAGGAATCTTGATGAGTGGATGCGAGATCATAGGTTTACCCCAGGTATCACTTCTGTGTCACTGTTAGACAGAGGCACAGTATACTAACCTCGAAAATGGGCATAGCAAAATTAATTTAAAATGGGTGGCGAAAGCCAAACACACTCTGGCTAGGCTTATAAATGCCCTAGGGCAGATAGCCTAGTATGAACCTATGAACCTATTTAAGAGTGGCCTTTACAGTGTCACCAAATATGTATAGAGAGAAACACTCAATTAAAAGGTGTAAATATATTTAATAATAAATAATAAAAGAACAAGACAATATTCAAATAACACAGTAACTACAGAGTTCAGAATCACAGGAAATATTTTAAAACATTGCAGGACAGTCTCAAATAAATACAGAACACATTTAAACTAATCTTTACTATATTTCTATCTATATCTAAAATATACTATATCCTAAATAAACTACTTACAGAGCAAGGCAAATGTAGTGCTGATGATGAGTGGATGTTTCTAAATCCAAGACAAGAAACAAAATGCACACTCTCCCTCTCTGAGAGAGTTCTTAAATTAATATCACATATTACTGCTGGGTTATAGAAAAAAGCGTATCAGGACAGAGACAAAATCCAAAATAGATAATAATAAAGTAAAAAGATGTCTACCAGGCTGAAATAGGGATATTAATTTTCTTTAATAACACAGAAACAATAAAAAATTGGTAAGCGCTTTTATGGCACTTCCGCTTCATCAGACCATAAAAACAACAATCACTCCCAGTCATTTAAATAAAACACCTCTACCTATAAAATAAATGAGGCACAAACACATGACATTATTCAGTAATGTAAGCCCCTCTTCTTCAGATCTGGCTTTAAAGACACAGCATTATTAAGGCCAGGATAAACACTTGCCTTAAAATGTAAGATCCATCTTAATTCTATATACTCTGTCTCATTGATAATGTCACCCTCTCTGATGTCTTTACTAACTTTTTGTAAAACCAAGACTTTAAAGTGGTGGGTATTGCCTAATTCTAAAATGTGTTTAGCTAATGCATTAGAATGCTTCCTGTTACATATGTCATTGATATGTTCAAACACTCTTTTCTTCAATGTACGGGTTGACATTATCAATGAGACAGAGTATATAGAATTAAGATGGATCTTAGATTTTAAAGCAATTGTTTATCCTGGCCTTAATAATGCTGTGTCTTTAAAGCCAGCTCTGAAGAAGAGGGGCTTACATTACTGAATAATGTCATGTGTTTGTGCCTCATTTATTTGATACACAGAGGTGTCTTATTTAAATGAATGAGAGTGATTGTTGTTTTTATGGTCTGATGAAGCTGAAGTGCCGTGAAAGCATTTACCAATTTTTCATTGTTTCTTGTGTTATTAAAGAAAATTAATATCCCTATTTCAGCCTGGTGGACATCTTTTTACTTTATTACTGCTGGGTTAGCCTGGATTGCATCACTTTTTGTCACCTGCCTTCAGTTCCCAGGCTAACCAGACACTAACATCTCTGTGTTACCAATGCTGATCTCTCAGTTGTGCAACTGCTAGAAAGTCACAGAGCAATAAAAACACTTTAGATTTTAAACCTAATAATTATTTCTGTTTCAAGACAATAGAAAGAAACTTCTAGCTCTAGACATCCTGTCTCTTTCATTGAAATTGAGAGATAAACACACCATCGTAAAACATTTTGATTCCAACTTATTTTCTTAGGGTTTTGCAAGTTAACTCTGCATGTTCCAGCTTCTACTATTAAAACATGCATTTGCACAGATATATGGTTCATATACATTTCTGTTCTTTTCCAGCAGTGTACACTGTGGACAGATTCTTGAAGCTCAGTACATAACATACAGTTCAACACACATTTCTGCACCAGTAGCTTAATATACACATAACATATAGCTCTCTTACATTTGTAAGACAAGCATATGAATCATATTACTATTCACAAATGGCATATGATTATTTACAAAATTCCAGACAGCTAGGCTGGCAGTGTCACATTTCTATATAAATCATATTAATCTTTTCAAGTGACATATAATTATTTACAAAATTCCAGATAGCTGGACTGGCAGTTTTTCCCTGGTGTCACAAGAGCAATGACAATCACCTTTAGATCTTGCCTTTTTAATTTGCTCTGGAAGAGGTTTATGTTTGATTTTTGTCCAAGTTCTAGGGATGGGCAGTTTCAAAGTCTAGCTACAGAAACTGACTAAAGGGAAATGTCATACTTGTTGTTAGATTTAATTATGGTGATCTGATTTTCATCATGAAATCTAACTTGTCTCTGTGGAAAGTACTTAGTGATGAGATTACTGATAGCTGGACATTTGCTAGGTGACTAAAGGATGTAGTGGATTATTTTTAATTGATAGCATATTAGGGAGTTGTGGAGCTCTAGCCACAGTAAGTGTTGCAGGCCTTGGTAGTGGTACATTTGGTTGGATGAGCTGGTGGCAAATGTTGCTTTCTTGTTATAGATAACTCCTAGATTGCTTAGAGAAGCTATTTTGAAGTTGCTTAGAATAGAAGCTGCAAAAAGTAGGGAAGGTAATAACAGAGACTGGGCTAGGTGTTTTTGTTTTGATGATATTAGGTAGAGTTTAATTCTATATGTCATATTCATTTTTTGGAATGGTTGATATGAATGTCAGACTTGAGTTGTTGGTCAATAGTAACTCCTAAGATCTTAGTGTGGATGAGTTGCTTCAGACAAGTACCATTTACTGAGACCATGTTAATCTGGGGGGCAATTTTGAGTAGGTTTTTAGATCCAAAGAACATTACTTCGAGTTCAATGTTAACTGAGAATGTAAAATCCAAGCCTAAAGTAACTTAACCTTAAAAGATTTAAAACACAACTACAACAGCATTTAACAAACAAATGGTATCGTTCATGCGACATACCACATTAATTAGCAAAAGTACTTTCACACTCCCACCGCCCCGCGGTTGGGTAGCATTCGAAAGACATACGTGCGTAAATGGGTGTGCCTTCGTTGAAGGTTGGACGTCGAGCTGGCACCTCGGCGTTTCGTAAAAATCTACTGCCAATCATTAGCGGACCGAAGTTCCGCTGTGTCGACCCCTTACCAGGAAAAGCCGAAAGACAAACAACAACAACTTTTACACTCCCTGCCCTCTTCAGTCCTATCTACAGTAATTCTACTATGATTACCTCTTTGCTAATAATACATTAAATTAATACTTAGTATCACTACAACTCTTATCTTTAACTCAAGTCTTTTAATGTCACCCTCCATAATATAAATAACTGCCTTGAATGACAAAGCCTAGTACATGATAAACACTAGGTATAATGTAAATAATTGCAAGTACATTAGTACAATAATGAAAATACCTATTATGCGTAATTGTTCAGACTGAATATTCCAAAATGTTTTGATGTCATTAGCTGCCTAATCTCAATTGTTTATAAAGCCTCTGCTACTGCTGCTGTACATGTACAATATACCGATATTAATACTACCATTGAGGATGGCGGTATTCATAGTCATTATGTGAATGCGTTAATACAATCAGTGCTGTTCACACACAAGTGCAGCAAAGGCGCTATTCATAGTGGATGTATATGTTCATGTGTAACGGCCTTGGATAAACTTAAGCAAATCAAGTAATAATAGGATAGTAATCAGAAATTATGTAAAACTCATATGCTAACCCCTTCACCTGCCTGTTTGTGATTCATAGTCAAATGCGGACACATATTTGCACCATTTTAAAATACGGAATCCCACCTTTTCTATATATTTGGCAACTGGTGAAGATGCACTGTCTTGATGATAGCATAGTTATTTCCCAGTATGAGCTGCTTGTCTTGGCCATGCCAAAATCACATATACCCAGTTGGCATCACCAGCCAAGAAGGCAAAGATATAGACAGAAAATAACTCATCATAATTTTGATAACCCCTACATGGTAGTTGAGTTTAGTTCTAATCATGTCACACTCCAGAGGGTGTTTATCCATCCCTTTGCACTATGACCCTGTACTTACTTTCTTCATTTTGGTACTAGAACTTTGAAAGATAGCATCACCTGTGAATGCCCAAGGCCATGCTCCAAGCTAGTCTGATAAGGAGACCAAAATCATGATCTACCTCTTGCAGGACTCATACCTGAACAAGCTGGAATAAGCAGTATGTGACATTGTGTGGAAAATTGTTAACATCAGGCAAGAGTTGGGTGAGCACCTGTCATCCCTGACGAGAATCATCTGCTCTGGGTCCCAGTGCTGCCACAGGCACGATGACCTGCAGAGGTGCAGGCCTGACCAGCTGGTTGAAGGAGTAGCCCAGTTAATGCCAGAGTTCTACAGTAAGTATTTTAATGGTTTATTTTTGAACTTTACCTACAATATGTTTTAAAATCATGCTAGATAACTATTGCATAAATGCTGGAAAATGCAAGAAGAAATGTGTTTGTAAGTGCAAATATGCATCTATATGTAATGCAAAGGTATGAGTAGTCATAAACATACCTATAAACAAAAATGCATCTGTATACAAATATGTCATGTTTTTGTGCAGTTAGGTTTTGTGTAGAGTACAAATTTATATGCAAGTATACATGTATAAAAGTGTAAAATATAGATATACACTTACACACACACACATAAATGTATATATATATATATATATATATATATATATATATATATATATATAGCTCTACTTTAAAATGTCAATTTACCTGAACGTCAATTTTCAAATCAGCAAGACAACAATGCTGAAACTTCAGAATGACAAACTCCCGGAACATCACAATTTCTCTCTGGGAAACTAACCACTGGGCCATCAACAAAAGCAATTTAAAAGAAAGCAAACTAAACCCATCAACATGGGGGGCTTCACCCCCATGCCCCCATGTGAGGGGCTGCACCACCTACATACACTCCCAACTAAATATACCAATTCTGAGATCACACTACAGTCGAGAACAGAGCAAAGCTCACCATGGTGGCCCAGTGGTTAGTTTCCTAAAGTGAAATTGTGATGTTCCTGAGGTTTGGCATTCTGAAGTTTCAGCGGTGTTGTCTCAATGATTTGATAGTCTACGTTCCGGTCATTCAACATTTTAAAGTAGATGTTTGTGTGTGTGTGTGTGTGTGTGTGTGTGTGCGTGTGTGCGTGTGTGTGTGTGTGTGTGTGTGTGTGTGTGCGCACGTGTGTATGTATATTTATACACAAACAGCTAAGAGCATATTTGTATTGCCTTATAATTGTATATACTGTAACTATTAGTTATTTAATAATTTTCACTAAAGGCAGAAAAGTTTTAAAAAAAGTTTGGTTTGTGTGGGCCACCCGCTATTTCATAATATGATAATTGTATAAGATAGTAATTTCTTCTAAAATATTACTTGCACGTGCAAGACAGCTGACCTCAGTTAGCCATTAGATCCTAGGCAGAGAGTGCTTGGGGGTTAAGGAAGTAAATGAATGACCAGCACAGTGGTTAATGGGCTTGGGGGTTAAGGAAGTAAATGAATGACCAGCACAGTGGTTAATGGGCTTGGGGGCTAAGGAAGTAAATGAATGACCAGCACAGTGGTTAATGGGCTTGGGGGTTAAGGAAGTAAATGAATGACCAGCACAGTGGTTAATGAGAAATGCACTCCTCAATGCCTTACTTTCAGAATTTAAAAGGGTGTAGAGCACAGCAACTTTAACTGATCAGACTGACTTAAAAATGCTGGTAAAGTGTCCAAGGCATAGTGAAAACCAGGATTCAATGTAAATATTTGCAAAGATTAAAGAAAGTACCTTCCCTTCAATGAGACATGCTGTGCACAAATATCAAATGTAACAATCTGAAGGAAGTTGAGAATTCTTTGTAGTTCAACTTGCAGTAGATAAGTATTACAGATGGATTCAGTAGAAATACTTTATGATAATCTGTGTTTTGCTGCTTTGATGGTTAGTAAATGTAAGCATATAAGGAAGACAGATTCAGAACAAATGCATGCTTAAATAAGCACACAGATTCAGTGCAAATGCAAGCACAAGAATACATTTGGTATTTTGCTGATTAATAAATGCAATCGTAAAAAAAATTGAACACACATCTATGTTAGGTAAGCAACCATCCTCAATATCTTCTGTATGCAGCCAAATGTGAGGTCTTATACAGCAAGCCACACGATGAAAGAGACCTGAAACAATTGACCAAGGATGCTCATGACTAAGCAAACATGATTCTGGAAAAAAACTGGCATTCCAAAATAAATGCATTGAATAATACCTGATTGTATATTTTGTTTTTTTATTTTGGAAGTATAAATCCAGAGGTGAGTCATATGCAAGAATAATAAAAGAAGTAATGTGCTTTTCAGGACAAAACTGCAGCACAAACCATATCAGACAGAAACGTCAAATGTGTTTCAATTTCTTATGCTATCTCAAGCTTGCATCAGTAGAGTGCAAATGTAAAAATCACCAGCACTTGATATCATTAGACTGATTGTTCACATGTTTCTAGTACCATTTCCCAGAATATTTTTTCTGAGTAAAGATTTAATAAAATAAGAAATCACTGTTAATAAAGATTGCACTGATGTATTACATTATGTCAATTTATTGCCTCCATTTCTTGTCTCTCTAGACTCCCTTTCTCTTTTTCTTATTGAAATTATGCCTTACTTCTTTTTTTCCTTTTCTCTCTTAAGTTTGTTCATTTTTCTGTAGATCCAGAATTCCTATGAGTAGCCCAACCACATTCTTCCCAGGTCAAGGAATGTTCACCCTCTACCCATCCAGGGATGTCTTCACAGGGTTGGGATGGTGGTACCAGTCTTTTAGGCACACTGGCCTCCTTTACAGAGTCAGTGGCACAACAGACAGCACACTTGCCTTTGGTACAAATGGCTGTGGGTTTTATTCCCACACCAGGCAGATCGACTGCTAGATCTGTAGTGCAGCATGGTGGGGAATGCTACACTCCTGAGTGTGCCATCCTTCAGATGAGACATTAAAACGAGGTCCCATCTGAGGTAGCTCTGGTGAACATAAAAGATGTCAGTGTACCTATCAAAAAGAGTAGGGGAGGTTCGCCAATGACCTGGTCAGATTTCCCCTAGTACTATGAATACCACCTCAGGCCTCCCCTGAAAAGAGGCTAATATCCTAGTGGGACTAACCCTAGTCAACAAAGGATGGATGGATGGATAGAGATAGATAGATAGATAGATAGATAGATAGATAGATAGATAGATAGACAGATAGACAGATAGACAGGCAGAGAGATAAATAAATAAATAAAATACCATCAGAAAGTAGAAACATTTGTGGTCCTGTGCACAAGGTGCCCTCCTGCGACCAGCTCCTCTTTACCCCCTCCTTTCCTAATCCTCTCTCTTATACCCCCTAATCTACATCTTACCCAAACTACCCCCTTACATAAAAAATATCTGATAAGTGGGGGGGGTCGATGCCCTGCCAAAAATATAGTGTCCCTTCCCTCCCACCTCCTCCAGCACAACTCATTTGATGTGTTCTTTCTGCGTTTCCCTCTTTGTCATGTCTCCCCTTTTTCAATCTTTCATATATTTGCGTTTCTACTCTTTTTAAGAAATCATTCAGGATGTCCACATAAGGATACCAAGTAGAAAACATAAAAAACTACATTTTTAAAAGTTAATAAAATAGCTGTCCGACACTTGTCTGAAATACTTTAAAAGTGCTTGTGCATAGCCACATTCATTCATACTACCTGAAAACTTCCAAAATTCTATGAACACTTACATTTTCACATAGTACTTTGCACGTACTTAAGGATTAACTACAGCACACTTATGCATTTAGTGAAAGTGGACATTTTTTAAAAATAACTTTCACATTTACTTATTCAGAAGCAATTACCCATAATTAGTGAATTTGCATACAGGCTTAGCAGCAGTCTTCATGAATGACTGCCACAAAAATGCAAGACTATAAATACCACTCTTTCTCCCCACACTTCCATTGAAAATGTACTCTATCCTGGTCTATATCATATGAGCAAATCACACAAATTGTGAACGCTCATAATATCGAATGTACTGGACCTCAAAGTGCTTTTTCTGAGATTGTGGTACAGTGAAGAATCGGATATTTGCCCTTTCCTTACTGTAGCGCGATCTCGGAGTTGGAATATATATTTAGCGGGGGGGGTGCAGCCCCCCACAATAGGAAGTTTGAGGTCTGGTACGATCGATATTATGAGCGTTCGCAATTTGTGTGATTCGCTCATATGATATAGACCCCCTCTGTCCAGTGATAGCTTCTCAGTAAATAAAATTAAAATAAATACATTTATATACTGTTAAGTTAGTTTAGCTGATCAATCAGCATACAATGGGTAACAAGAGTACCCACATCAAAACACATAGAGATGGGAAGAAAATACAAAATTCCAAACAAACAGTGACCAAAGGTCAGGATGGAGCCTCATACCTATGAGCCAGAGATTATTGCAGTGAGCTATATTGGGTATTAAATTAAAAGGATAAATGTGTTCTACTTAAATTTTAACAAGGCATGTTTACAATCAATAATATTGCTCCCAAGCAGTGCATAGTTTATGCATAACACCTATTGGGTACTTAGCAGACACTCTGCATTTAATAGAGAACTAAAAACCTAATTTTTTATCATACTTATCATTTCTTCAGAGAAAATTAATGGAGTCTAAAAAAGTAAGTGTACCAAGTTGATCCTAAAAGTAGTAAGTAACTCTAGCCATGTTGCTTTAAATGTGCAACTACTGTTTGCACAGAACAGGTGTACAATTCTACATTTAAATAACTGTAAGGGGTTAAATGTTTAAATCTGTCTGCCTTTAGCCTGGGTTGTGGCTACCACAATTAACAAACATAAAGGAAATTTACAGATGAATGGAGAATAAGCATACTCATGCCAGTGCACAACAACAACAGGGAGTATCACACTCCTGTCACATTGCATGAAAGTTCTGGAAAGAGTGACTGATAAATGGATACACACAGTAGTATAAAGTAAGATGGGAGATGAGCATTTCAGATTTAGATCAGAAAGCAGCACAACTGACCTGATGTTTGCTGTGTGACAGACAGTTGAGCAGAAGCTAGACATGAGGAAAGAATCCAACTAAGCTTTCCTAGACTTGGAGAAAGCATATGACAAGGTCCCTTGAAATCCTATTTAGGCATTACTGCGGTGGCTAGTAGTCTCAGAAACATTGGTAGAATTAGTGCAGGCTATGAACATGGACCCAGTAACTCAAGTACAAACTGTTCAGTCTCACACAGGGGTTCCCTACGCACCAGGGTTCAGCTCTGAGCCCACGCTGTTCATACTGATGATGGACTACATTAGCAAACAGGTCAGCGGGGACAGATCAGCAAAGTTGCTGTATGCAGATGATGTGGCAGTACAGGCAGACTCTGAGCAAGAACTTCGGCAAAGGAGAGGGGAATAGAATGCAAATCTGAAGGGACATGGGATGAACTAAGTACAGATAAGGCAGTGGTAATGGCAGCATATTGGGGAAATGAGAAAAAGCTGAGAACTGTGACGGAAATAAAGTTAGTGGAAGAGGTTAACAGCTTCAAGTATCTGGAAGGGTGGTTGAGGAGAAGGGAAGTCTGAATGAAGCCTTGAAAGCTAGTATCAGAGGGGCTGCAGCAACCGGAATAGAGTCTCAGGTTTAGTGTATGACAGAAGAATTCCAAAGAAGCTGAAAAGTAAGGTGTACAAGACAGTGATGTGACCAGTACTATTACTGTGTGGTACAGAAACCTGGGCAGTAAAGGCAGAGCAGATGAGGAAGCTAGAGGTGATGGAAATGAAGTGCCTGAGATGGGGTGGCAAGAGGTACACTGTGGGACAGAAAAAGAAATGAGGACATGAGAGCAGACCCAAAGTAGATCCAGTTGTAGAAAATGATGGTGGTGCAGTCACATGTGCAGAAAAGCAAAAGAGAATCTGGCAAAGAAAATTTGGGATAGGCAGGAAGAAAGTAAAGAGGAAACAAGGGCATCAAGGAAAGAGGTAGATAGATTATGTGAGAGAAGATCTATGATAATCACTCATGAGTGTCAAAGAAGGCAGGAGTGTGGCACTGAATTGAGAGAGACGGCAACAGTTAACATGATACCCCGACCTCATGCAGAAAATGGGAAAAGGGGGGTTGTTGATGATGAAATGAAATTTAAAATATTAATTGATAAATTCTTCACATGCTAATTTTCTCAGAAAGTATATTTCTCAGTGCCTTTTAGTTACTTACTTTATTAAAATAAATACAGTCTGGCATTGATAATCTTTTGTGCTCACAGTCCTTACTTCGATAGGCAGGGTTCATAGGTTCATAGGTTGGTACTAGGCTATTGGCCCTAGGGCCTATACAAGCCTAGCCATAACAATTCCCTGTCTATTTCTTCCCACACTATTTACTTCCCTGGACCCCTGTCTAGCAGGGCGACTGACGTGATCCCTGGGGTGAATTTCCTTTCTCCCATCCAAACATCATGGTTCCTTTTGAAGAGGGCCAAAGAGGCACTCTGCTTGACATGTATGGGCAGTCTATTCCAGAGTCTGGGGAGTCTCTGGGTCAGGAACCTATCCCTCCAGCATGTTTTGTTCATTGTGATGACAAAGTTTAGATCCCTGGAGCGTGTGGCTCTGAGGGATTGGGATTTCTTTAAGTGTAGCATGTCCAACAGTTCTTGGTTTGACATGGCCTTGTATGTTAAGCAAAGATCGCCTCTGAATAGACGATATGTGACAGAGTATAGCTGGATTTTTTTTAAGGCGGTCAGCGTAGGGCATCTGCTTTAGGCCTGTGATTCTTTTAGTGAGGTACTTCTGCGGCCTTTCCAGTTGTTGCAGATGTCTTGAGAGGTACATACCAAACGGGGCGTTGTATTCTATAATGGGTCTAATGAGGGATGAATACAGTGGGACAATGACCTCCTTTTTTCTGGATGAAAAGCCCTTAGTGATGAGGTGTGCCACATAGAAGGATTTCCTGACTGCTGTGGTGATGTGGTTATCGAAGGTGAGACCACTGTCCACCTGTGTCCCTAAGTCTCTTATCACACTTTTGGTGTTTAGTGTACTGCCACCTATATGGTAATTCACGGATACATGTTTTTTTCCCAAAGGGGATAACCACACATTTCTTGGCATTGAGCTTGAGCCCATGGCTCTGGTACCAAGCATCTGTTTCTGTAAGGCCCTTTTGTAGAGTATCCACATCATTTGGGGATTCAATAATGGCTCCCAGTTTGCAGTCATCTGCGAACTTTGTTAGCCAGAGTCCCTTAGTGTTGGCCTGTACTTCAGAGAAGTAGATGCCAAACAAGAGCGGTCCCAGGACTGAACCCTGAGGTACTCCACTTGTCACTTGTCTGGAGCTGGATTTGGAGTTGGCTACTTTTACAGTGTGGGTTCTATCAGTAAGCCAGTTAGCAACCCATTGGGTGACGTATGGATTAATGCCCAGCTTAGTAAGTTTATCTATGATTCCAGAGTGGGGGGTGGTTTCAAAGGCCTTGGCAAGGTCTAGATAGGCTGTGTGGACCACCTTACCCTTGTCCAAGGCTCTGGAGACTGATTTGAAGAAGTCAATCAGGTTCAGGAGACAAGATCGGCCTTCACGAACCCAAACTGGGTGGGGTCCAGTGTTTGAAGGTTGCCAATGTCTTTGTTTATAAGTTCCATGATAATATGCTCCATGGCCTTGCAGATAAGGCTTGTCAGATTGATAGGACGGTAGTTTCTGAGATCCAAGGTGGATCCCCCCCTTGTGGAGTGGGATAACTGTAGCTCTGTGCCACTCAGTGGGCATGAAACCTGAGGTGAGTCTATGATTAAACATGACACTTAGGTGAGGTGCCAGTTCATATTGTAGTTCATGTAGTACACAGCTCGGGGTGTCATCTGGTCCCATGGATGCTGTATTATTAGCTCTTGAGAGTGTGTTTTTTACCTGTGTGGCCATTATTACCAGAATTTGGCAATCTTCCGGTATTGAGATGGGCCATTTAGGGGGTGAGAGGGGGGTGAAGTTGTCATTGAATCGATCTGCCAGGATATTGGCAATATCCTTGGGATCAGTATATTTAATGCCATTCAGTTTTAGCTCAGAGCAGATCTGAGCATTGCCATTTAGATTCTTGACATAATTATAGAATGCCTTGTGGTTGTCTTTGGAATCTCTGGCAATTTTATTTTCGTAACTAGCTTTGGAGGATTTTATGAGGGATCTCAGTTTCTTACTGAGGCTGGTAAGGGAGTTTTTTGCATCCTGGGATTTTCCTCTTTTCTGCAACAGTTTCTTCCTTTTCTTGTAAAGTTTGTTTATGGCAGGGGACCACCAGATTGGCTTCCTTTTTTTGGATGAGAGCATCTTGGTTCTATATGGGATGGCACGATTCATGCATGAGAGGATGTGCTCGTACAGTGCCTTAGTGTAGGATTCAGCAGTTGAACTTTCAGTTCCCATCTGCATGGGTGTCATGAACTTTGTCACTTCTGACTTGAGTAGCATGAAGTTGGCTTTGGAGAAGTTTTTTATGGAGGTTTCCTTCCTGGGGGTGGGGGTGGGATGTGGATATTAAGGGTGATTAGCTTATGGTCATACGTGACCTGGGTAGTAATGCTTGTTCACTAAGATTGTATAAGCTAACATCTGTCCCCCACACACACACATACTGCTATTCTGGTCCACAGTAGCATAGCTTTACTTAGTCTCACCATCCATAACTGACCACATTCAGGCATTCCTTTTACCCATCTATGCATACATCCTACTCGAATCAGAATTCCATTCATTTCATGGCATTCCCAGCTTTTACGCTTAGACTCTAAACACCCCATCTGAGACACTACGTCTCCCACATTAGAGCTTCACATCATTTTGAGTGGTCCTTATATTATATTATACTCCAGATATTCACTAAACAGAGTCTCTGGCTCCAGTCCTTGTGTTTATTTTCCAGCCTGATGACTCCATTAGGCACTCCTCCCATCCCTCTGTATTACACCCGTAAAGACTCTCTGACTTTTTATTGTAAATGCTACACATATATTAAACCTGACACAGTTGTAGAGTAAATGGTAAGTATAGAGTTGCTTACCTATTGCCACCACCCCACAGATAATTAATTGCCTGACTTATTATATGAATATTATTATTTTGTTTAATTTGTATTACTTTCTAGCTTGGTTGTAAATCCCAGGCTAAGCCTGCAAATGGTCGCTTGGATCAGTGATCTGCCCTGATCAATAAATGGCAGAGATTCTACCACACAAAGAGGTGAAGCTCAGACTCTGACCCAGATGACTCAGGTTCAGTTACCACCCTGAGCACTTGAGAAGCCAAAGAGAAATGGCAAGGGCATCATCTGCTCACCATTTCCCTGAAAGGAGGGAGAGTGAGGAGACATGCTGGGGACACAAAGACAGTAGCATAAGCATTGCTGGTGATTCTGAGATATGCTGCAGTGATGATTCTGAGACATGCTGCAGCGATGATTCTGAGACATGCTGCAGTGATGATTCTGAGACATGCCGCAGTGATGATTCTGAGACATGCTGCAGTTATGATTCTGTGACATGCTGCAGTGATGATTCTGAGACATGCTGCAGCGATGATTCTGAAACATGCTGCAGTGATGATTCTGAGACATGCTGCAGTGATCGGGTGCTGTATTGTAGACAGGCTGGCAGATAAGGGAGGTCCCCACACTGAAGGCAGCATTTGCCTTACAGCATCACTGCATGGTCACACAATGACATTAGCTCAGCACTTCAGTGGATGGAAGATCTTCAGTGGAAAAAAGAGATCATTAGTAGGAACTCTACCTATAACTCAGGCATACCGCTCAACCTCTTAGCACAAGAAATCTGGACAAAGCCTAAAATAATGGGGGCAATTTTTAAATATTGCTCTTATATAACTTCAGTCTTCAGGGATTTGCATAAAAAACACAAATTTTATGAGGAACAGACCAAAAGTATGAGGCAAAAATCTGGATATTCTGTAAAAATCTGTACTATTGAGAGCTATGAGGTACCCAAGCAAATGGGGTTCATTTAACATCAGAATGACTAATGCAAAAGACCTATATTTTGCTTGTGACATTAATAGGACATGTAGGAGAGACAGACATGTTTCTCAGAGAATTTCCATTCTCTGGAACAGGCTCCCCATCCATGTGAAGCAGAGTTCTTCTTATAGGTTCATAGGTGTGTACTAGGCTAATGGCCCGAGAGCCTTTACAAGCCTAGCCCATAGGATTACCCTGGCATCGTGCCACCCAACATTAGTTCCCAGTGTCTCTGTCGAGTAGAGTCACTGGAGTGATCCCTGGGGTGAATTTTCTATTTCCCATCCACTCATCAAGATTTCTCTTGAAGAGGGCCACCCCCACCTGAAATAAAAAAGACCACAGGAAAGAACTTCTCGAAAGCCGACTTCACACTTCTAAAGACTAGTGTGGTCTCCTTTAAGGCCCCCAAGCCGGTGGAAAACAGTACTCAAGCCGCTGAATCACTTACAAATGCCTTCTACCAGCACCTGCAGGACTGCATGGATAAGGCAATCCCAAGCAAAACAAAGACTCTTTGTACCAAAGGCAAACGTCCAGTCTGGTGGACCCCAGCCATAAACAAACTCTACAACAAAAGGAGGAAGCTACTACAAGATAGAGCAAAATCCTTAAAAGGTAAGACACCCTTGATCACTATAAGTAAAAACTAAGAGCTCTCATAAAATCATCCAAAGCAAATTTTGAGAGAAAAATAGCTAAAGACTCAAAAGACAATCATAAGGCCTTCTTTAGCTATGTTAGAAACCTGGGAGGAAACTCCCAGATATGCTCAGAACTAGTTCAAAATGATGTGAAGATTACTGATCCTACAGACATTGCCAACATACTGGCTGACAGGTTCAGTGCAAACTTCTCCCCATCCCCAAAAGGAGAGATATCTATACCAAGCGATTGCAGCCCCCAAACATCTCCAACGCCCAGGTGGGAACTGCTCTCTCCAAAGCACAGCATCCATGGGACCTGATGGTGTCCCCAGCTGTGTGCTCCACGAACTCAACGAGGAATTAAACCCACAGCTAGGACAGCTGTTTAATCATAGTCTTACCTCTGGATACTGCAACTGTGGTCCCAATTCACAAAGGCGGTGCCTCCACCGACCCTGGAAATTACCGCCCATTAGCTTGACAAGCCTTATCTGCAAAGCCATGGAGAGGATCATAATGGACCTCATAAATAAAGACATAGGAATTTGCAGACTTTGGATCCATCCCAGTTTGGCTTTGTCAAAGGCAGATCATGCCTTCTAAACTTGGTTGACTTTTTGAAACAGTCACCAAAGCCATTGATGAGGAAAGGCAGTCCATACAGCCTACCTCGATCTGGCGAAGGCCCCACTGGTATCATTGAAAACTCATCAGCTTAAATGTTAACCCATACATCACAAGATGGGTTGCAAACTGGCTGAGTGACAGAACCCACAGGGTCAGAGTTGCTGGCGCCATGTCAGACTCAAAGCCTGTCACAAGTGGTGTACCACAGGGCTCAGTCCTGGGCCCACTCTTGTTTGGCATCTACTTTTCCAGTACAAGCAAACACAGGAGGGTTATGGCTGACAAAGTTTGCAGATGACTGCAAACTGGGCGCCATAGTAGAAAACACATCTGACACAGATATCCTTCAGAAGGGTCTCACAGAAACGGATAACTGGTGCCAGAGCTATGGCCTAAAGTTAAATGCCAAAAAATGCATAGTCATACCCTTCAGGAAAAACAAGGTTACCCCAGCTACCAAATAGGTGGCAATCCACTGAGCACAGAAGAAGTTATCAGGGACCTGGGGACCCAGGTTGATAGTAGTCTGTCATTCGACACCCATGTAGCTAAAGTAGTTAGGAAGACCTTCTACATTGCCCACCTTATCATGAAGGGATTCTCATCTAGATCAAGGGAGGTCATAGTCTCCCTATACTCATCACTCATCAGACCAATGATTGAGTACAATGCCCCATTCGGAATGTATCTGACCCGACACTTGCAGCAGCTGGAGAGGCCACAAAGTTCCTCACCAAAACGATAAAGGATCTCAAACATCTGTCCTATGCTGCCCGACTGAAAGAACTCCAGCTCTATTCAGTCGCCACCGCTGCTCAGAGGTGACCTTTGCCTAACATACAAGGCCATGTCAAACCCAGATTTGATGAATATGCTTCACCTCAAAAAATCTAGATCCGTCAGAGCCACAAGGGCGGGAGACTTAAACCTCGACACGGCTATTAATAGGACGTGCTGGAGGGATAGATTCATCACCCAAAGACTCCCTATGCTGTGGAATAAAATCCCGGTATATGTGAGGCAGAGCACCTCGCTGGCCTTGTTCAAGAGAAATCTTGACCAATGGATGGGAGATCGCAGATATACCCCAGGGATTACCTCAGTGTCACTGCTCGACAGAGGCACAGCAAAATAATGGGTATAGTTCCCCATACTAAAGGGGAAACTTTGGGCTAGGCTTGTAAATGCCCTCGGGCAGATAGCCTAGTATGAACCTATGAACCTATGAACCTATAATGGTGCTCTGCTTGACATGTATGGGAAGTCTATTCCATAGCATGGGCAGTCTCTGGGTTATGAACCTGTCCCTCCAGCATGTTCTGTTGATTGTGGTAATGAGGTTGAGGTCTCGGGAGTGTGTGGTGCGGAGGGACTGGGATTTCTTTATATGTAGCTATTCTAACAGAGCTGGGTCAGACATGACTTTATAAGTCAAGCAGAGATCGCCTCTAAGTAGGCGATATGAGACAGAGAATAGTTGTAGTTTTTTGAGTTTGTCCATATAGAACAAATGTTTAAGGCCTAGGATCCTCTTTGTGAGGTACTTTTGTGGCCTCTCCAGTTGTTGCAGGTGTCTAGTGAGGTACATGCCAAATGGGGCATTGTACTCGATGACTAGCCTAATGAGGGAAGAGTAGAGGGAGACAATGACCTCTTTCTTCCTAGATGCAGTAATGAGATGTGCCACATATAAGGACTTTCTGACCACAGTGGCAATGTGGTGGTCAAAAGAGAGGTTGCTGTCAACCTGTGTTCCCAGATCTCTTATAATGCCTTCTGTGTTCAGTGGACTACCATCAATGTGGTAATTCATGGGAACCAGGTTTTTCCCAAAGGGGATGATGACACATGTTTTGGCACTGAGCTTAAGGCCATGGTTCTTACACCAGTCTTTGGTCTCAGTGAGGCCTTTCTGTAGGATGTCAACATCACTTAGGGAGTTAATAATTTGCAATCGTCTACGAACTTTGTCAGCCAGAGTCCCCTCATGCTGGCCTGGACTTCAGAGAAGTAGATACCAAACAGGAGAGGACCCAGGACCGAACCCTGTGGGACTCCACTCATGACTGGTCAGCAGTCGGACTTGGAGTCAGCTACTTTCACACTGTGGGTTCTACCTGTGAGCCAGTTTGTAACCCACCCAGTGATACAGGGGTTGATTCCTAGCTTAGTGAGTTTGTCTATGATTCCTACGTGGGGAATGGCCAGTTCAAGGCAGACTGTATGAACTACCTTGCCTTCATCCACATCTCTGGTGACTAACTCAAAGAAGTTGACCAAGTTGAGCAGGCATGATCTACCCTTTTTATCCCTATTTAAGCACAACTTGGACGAATGTATAGGTAATCAGAAATTCACCCCTAGTCTGGTGCCTATGTCTTTGATGGACAGAGACAGTCAGTTAATCACTCCCTACATAAATCAAATTTGTGGGTCACATTTGAGTTGAACAGCTAGGCTTATAACGGCCCTATAATACACTTATGAACCTATGACCTATGACCCCAGCACTGGAGAAGGCAATGAGAGTACAGAGTGGAACAAAAGAACTGTGTCCACACACCTCTGTCTGGGGGGGGGTAGAGATCACAGGACAGGGAGGGGTGTTGCTGCCATGATGCAGGTGCACATCTGAAAACACAGACTGCACAACAGGTACAAAGGGGGTGGGGGGACAGAGGAGAGGATGTACTACTGTAGAGATGGAGTGTGACATCATAGTGTCCCACTGCACAATTTGTGAGGGTGTGTGACCCCCCCCCCCCCAAGATAGGTATATCACTGAGGTCTCATATCTCCTGCCTGTTGTATGAGACTGGAACTGTGTCCCTGCTTACCCCAACCTGAACCCCTGGGAGTGGAGTTATTGGAGAAGAAGAGGAGATGGTCAGCAGAGGGCAGTGGAAAAAGACTCCCAGCTAAACACACTGTAATTGTCCTAGCATCTTTGCTTCCATCTCTGGTCACAGGGTTTCCCATTGCCCAGTGACTTAAAGATTTTCCTATTTCAAGGTTTTAGGCTCATCCAATGAAGGGACACAACTGGAGTATCTTTGAAATGTGTTGGGTTGGCACTGAGACAGAAAGATTTCTGAAGGATATATAGTCCTGTGGCAGGGCTAGTCATCCATCAGTGTGAACCTTGGCTATAAATGATTGTCACTGTTGAAGTGACACCCCCAACCCCATGTGCAAAAATGGGAAAAGTGGTTTTGGATGGATGTCGATGGATGAGGGATATATACTCAGCAGTAGCTGGCCAAAGCAAATGTAAAGAAAAGATTATGCATACTACAGAAAGGATTTATGCATGTTCAGTCTGCTGAGATTTTACTAAGATAGCTTTATTTGTTTCTGTTTGAATAGGAACTGGTTTATTTATCGGTGTGTGTGTGTGTGTGTGTGTGTGTGTGTGTGTGTGTGTGTGTGTGTGTGTGTGTGTGTGTGTGTGTGTGTGTGTGTGTGTGTGTGTGTGTGTGTGTGTGAGAGATTGTGTGTGTGTGTGAGAGAGATTGTGTGTGTGTGTGTGTGTGTGTGTGTGTGTGTGTGTGTGTGTGTGTGTGTGTGTGTGTGTGTGTGACAGAGAGAGAGATTGAGTGTGTGTGTGTGTGTGTGTGTGTGTGTGTGTGTGTGTGTGTGTGTGTGTGTGTGTGTGTGTGTGTAGGAGGGACAGAGATTGAGTGTGTGTGTGTGTGTGTGTGTGTGTGTGTGTGTGTGTGTGTGTGTGTGTGTGTGTGAGAGAGAGAGAGAGATTGAGTGGGGGGGCTGCATTGTGTCCCTGAAGCATATATAATGCTGCCATTTTCAACTGCCATGAATGGATTCAACTTCCTAGAAGCTGAATCGTTGAAACTTCTCACATAATTAAACTGAAATCATTTTCAGCATTAAATCATTCTTGCCATGTCAGCCCTTTAGCTATACAAAAGAATGTTTGTAGTCACTTCCTCGTTAAGATGAAAGGCTACATTTTAACCTTGTCTCACACATCCTCCTTCATTCTTTTTGTGAGTACTAAGTTACCTTGATCTGTGGTGAGCTGGGGTTTTACAGACAGACAGATAAGTTTGAAAAAAAAAAAAACACAAAATATTTCTTTAATACTGAAGTACTACTGCAAAATGTTTTTAAACTGTAGTCTACTTTAATTTACATGAATATGCAAATATTTAATGCAAATTTAACCAACAGTTAGATAACATAATAAACAGGATTCCATGTAGAAAAGGGTAAGAAAGTATGTAAACGGCAGAAAAACACAGAGGGTGCAGGTACTATTTATTTCCTCTTTTATTATTTTTCATTCATTATGGGCTCTGACATGTGTGTGTATTTAACAATATTCTAAGTAAAGCAGTGAACTGTAACCATCATTTTATTGTTAACTTGTTAGCCACATGGGTGGGCTAGTTCACACACCCTTTCTGTTCACTATCTGCCACAAGACTGGAACAGAAAACCAGGAACATATGAAAATCTGAATTTGCACAATATGCAAAACTGATATTTAGATACATTAAAGCATCATTAGAACGATAGGAACAGACCATGAGTAAAACAAAAAGAATGTTGCTCTGGTGCCTAGAATGTCCTTTTGACGGTATCATGAAGAATGCAGCAAGCAGAGCAGAAACCATCATCAGTTATCTTGTTTACCGCAATGACATTCCAACTATAATTTGCAAATACATACTACTGTTATAAACTGTTATAATGTAACATTTATGATGTATCCATAAAATGTGCATACAGCACAGGGAGGGAGGTTAGCCTAATGGTTAAGGTGTTTACCTTATAGACATAAGGTTCAGGGCTTGATTCTCACATGGGGAAACTAACTGGGCCTGAAAGGGCAGCCAGCCTAGTACTAACCTATGAACTATGAGTCCCTACATAAGTGTTAAATAATAGAAGATCCAGGTGTGATAGTGGCAAATATGATCTCTCCCTTTAACAGTCAGAGCCTGCTAACTGAAATGCTAGGGATTTACATACACACAAGATATTTATCTGGCCAGGTGTACCCTCTTTTTTGCAAATGTCTGCTTCTGCAAGAGATGAATGTTTGGAAGCAATAATTCCCTGGTGAGCATGAAAGCAGAAGAAGAAACATCAGAATAACTGTTTCAGTACACTGATATAGAAAATATGCACAGTGCACAGTTCCTGGAGGTTATAGTACATTTAAGAGAAGCTAACTTAATCAACATCCCATTTCATCAAAACAAGGCTTCAAGAAACTAAATGGCACTGGCCATTGGTGAAAGGGGGGACAAGTCTCCCACACCCTCCATGCAAGGAGTTTTGCCCCCCCACACACTTTATATAATATATAACCCCTTCCTAGACAGGACAAGTGATCCCGTTTTAGTAAAACATTCTCCAGTTAAGACAAACTTAGTAAAATGTAGTTACCGTTCCTGGCATATTGACTGTAGAAGCTTCAATATGCCCTTACCTGACTGTCACCCAGACAGATACAATACATTACCAAAAAGACACACACACACACACACACATGGCTACAGATATGCGGTGTCCATCAGTAATGTATGGAAAGTACTTAACAACCAAAAAACTGCCACCAAGTAAGTAATGGCAAATTTCTGCACCCTGCTAAAAGGCACATGTTGCTGAAGAATTTGGGGGTAAATATGAGGAAGAGATGTGGGGGGTTCATTAGTCAACAAGACAGCCTTCTTTAACAGGGAAAACAAATCAAAATGGAGGCATATGTGACAATGAGGTATCTACAAGTGAGAATACACGAAAAAACAATAAAACAACTCCACCAAATGAACGACAGGCAACCTTCGCTGTGAGCTACAGACCTTTATTGCATGAAGCGCTTTTCGTTCAGATAAAATCCTTGAATCTACAAGTGATTGAAAATCTAAATTGCTGAAAAGAAAAAAAGCCAGAAGAGCAGATCAAAAATCAGCATATCGAATGTACCAGCGTTTTTCCCATCTTTACAGTGGGGACTGGAAAATTTGCTCTTTTCCTACTGTAGTGTGATCTTGGAGTTGTTGTGGTGTAGAGGTTACAGGGGGACTCCCCCCCCCCC
The DNA here is from genome assembly GCF_019279795.1 of Protopterus annectens. Taxonomy (NCBI): domain Eukaryota; kingdom Metazoa; phylum Chordata; order Ceratodontiformes; family Protopteridae; genus Protopterus; species Protopterus annectens. The sequence continues at coordinate 1,777,764,874 of NC_056744.1, read as the reverse complement.
CTGCAAAAAGAAAAGTTTTACTTTTCTTGTTGTTTCTGTTAGGATACTAATCAACTAGTTGTGTTTAATCCGTTGCTATTCGATATGTTGCATTTTCTATATATGGATAAACATCCATGATAATACACTGAATAGAAATATATTTAAATGAAATTTTTGTCATATGTATTTTTAACATCATTTTGCCAGAATGTTATGCCTTTCATGTCCAGCAACTTATCTGCAGTTATTTAGAAATCATTGTGATATTGAATTTCAGAAAACATTTCTGTGGAAACCACATTTTAAGGCAGACTGTATGAAATTTCATGCAGAATAACACAGAAGTGCAAACACAATCACATCCTGCCTGTGTGTGCACAATGATCCCTAATGCTGATCAGCAATGAATGTAGCTAGGCAATGGTATGTGAACACATCATTAAATATGTCTGTTGTGGCTACAACTGGGACTGCAGGAAAAGTGGGTAGCAGCCAGAGGCAAGTCTGAGCACCTGTAGTACTCAGTGATCATGCATGTACCTCAGTAGTATTCTGTGTGATCCAGCATGCACAGTAGTACTCACTGATCATGCACATGCCTCAATAGTGTTCTGCATGATCCTGCATGCACAGTAGTACTCACTGATCATGCACATGCCTCAATAGTGTTCTGAATGATCCTGCATGCACAGTAGTACTCACTGATCATGCACATGCCTCAATAGTGTTCTGCATGATCCTGCATGCACAGTAGTACTCACTGATCATGCACATGCCTCAATAGTGTTCTGCATGATCCTGCATGCACAGTAGTACTCACTGATCATGCACACATCTTAGTAGTGTTCTGCATGATCCTGCATGCACAGTAGCACTCAATGATCATGCACACACCTCAGTAGTGTTCTGCATGATCCTGCATGCACAGTAGTACTCACTGATTGTGCACATGCCTTAGTAGTGTTCTATATGATCCTTGCTGCACAGTAGTACTCACTGATCAAGCAGATGTCTCAATAGTGTTCTGCATGATCTTGCATGCACAGTAGTACTCACTGATGATGCACATGCCTCAGTAGTGTTCTGCACAATCCTGCATGCACAGTAGTACTCACTGATCATGCATGCACCTCAGTAGTGTTCTGTGTGATCCTGCATGCACATTAGTAGTCCCTGATTGTGCACACACTTCAATAGTGTTCTGTGTGATCCTGCATGTACATTAGTACTCACTGATTGTGCACATGCCTCAATAGTGTTCTTTGTGATCCTGCATGTGCAGTAGTGCTCACTGATCAAGCACATGCCTTAGTAATGTTATGCATGATCCTGCATGCACAGTAGTACTCACTGATCAAGCACATGCCTTAGTAATGTTCTGTGTGATCCCGCATGTACAGTAGTACTCACTGATCATGCACACACCTCACTAGTGTTCTGTGTAATCCTGCATGCACATTAGTACTCCCTGATCGAGCACGCACATCAGTAGTGTTCTGTGTGATCCTGCATGCACATTAGTGCTCACTGATAGTGCACATACCTCATTAGTGTTCTGTGTAATCCTGCATACACAGTAGTACTCACTGATCATGCACACACCTCAGTAGTGTTCTGCATAATCCTGCATGGACAGTAGCACTCACTGATCATGCACAAGTCTCAATAGTGATCTGCATGATCCTGCATGCACAGTAGTAATCCTGCATGCACAGTAGTACTCACTGATCATGCACACACCTCAGTAGTGTTCTGCATGATCCTGCATGCACAGTAGTACTCACTGATCATGTACACACCTCAATAGCATTCTTAGCGATCCTGCATGCATGTTAGCAGCAAGAAGAATATGGCATGTGGCATCTTTAAAGGGCTTAAAGTTTGTGTGCTGATCTTTTTTCTTTTTGGGAAAGTGGTGAAAAGGAGGAAGCAATCAGAAGGTAAAACATTCAGTAACATTAGTAGAGCTTTGATTTTCTTAGACTTTTATTTTATGTTAAAACTTTCTGGCTATCTCTGTAACTTTGCTTAGGTTGATAGGCAGCTGCAAGGCATAGGGTCCAGGAGACTCTTCCTAATAGCAGCACTGCAAATTATTTCCTAATTACAGCCACCTTTATTTCCCACAATCAGGGTGACGTCTCAGTGCATGCTGCCTATTCAGACCTTAGTACTGCTGAACACTTGTCATTAGATCATCACCAAGGGATACCCAGGCATAATGCAAAGGTTTGACCCTTTATTTATAGGGGGTTATTACGCTAAAAGAATAGGAAAACAACAGGAAAGCAGCAATAATAGGTGCCAAATGGTCATCGCTTAAGTGTCGTCTTAGGGATGCAGTTACCGGCATAGGTAAAAACAGAAAAAAGGAAATTATACACAGCATAATGCAACTGAAACAGCATATTAGGGACTTGGAAAGGGAATATAAACAAGGGGAATGAAAGCTCCCTTCCTGCATGTACAAATTCTTTCATGCAAAAAAAATTAAAACACTCCATGCAACTGTCATTAGGACAAGATGGGAATGATTCAATAAGGGTATCTCATCCAGAGGCAAGGAGGTCATAACATCCCTGTATTCTTCCCTTATAAGGCCCATCATTGAGTACACTGCCCCTTTCAGCATGTACCTCACAAAGTACATGCAGCAGCTGGAGAGACAACACAGGTTCCTCACCAGGAGAATCCAGGGCCTTAAACAGCTACCCTACACAGATAAGCTAAAAACCCTGTCCATCTACTCATTTTCATAGACTCTTCAGTGGTGACCTCTGTCTGGCATACAAGGCAATCACAGACCACGCCAAGATGGGACTGCTGCATATCTGCAATTCAAGCTCCACTCAAGTAACCCACACACATGGCCTCAACCTGGTCTGTGACATCAGCAGAACTTGTTGGAGGGGCAGATTTGTGTCCCAGAGACTCCTCCATCTGTGAAATAGACAGACTCCTTCTCCACATCAAGCAGAGTACCTCTTTACCCCTTTTTAAGCGCAACCTGGAAAGCTGGATGGGAAACAGAAAATACACCCCTGGGATTCCATCTGTGTCCTTGCTGGACAGGGGAATTGGGTGCTTGACTTGTCTAAACATGGGCTAAACTTTTGGCTAGACTTATAAGGGCCTCAAGGCCAATAGCCTAGTAACTTCCTATGATCCTATGAAGGAATTAATGAAGGAGCAGAATGGAGTTATGAAATAGGGAATTTGGAGGGTGGGAGTCATGTGACCATTTTATGTATGAAGAAGCGGAATGCATTAAGGGAAGTAAGAGGAAGGTAGGAGGCTTAGGATAGGTAGCAAGGGTAATCCAACAAACATGAAAAACAGACAAGACAGCAAGGGGAGGTGGTGACACACTCAAAGGCAAAGACATTGGAGAAGGGAGCATCAGACACACAGACAAAAGTCAAACATGATGGTGATGACTGTAGAACAAACAGGACTTGCAAACACACAAAAAGAAGGGACATAATAGAATGGTGGATAGCATGGGGTGCATAACAGTGTTTCTGCCAGCCATGACCCTGTGTGAGTTTATTACCCACAGTGTTTTCACTCACTGCTGTGCCTTGGCTCTGATATTAATGCCAGTATGGGGCAGGTCTGATATTAATGCCAGTATGGGGCAGGAATGCAACTCCATGAATCACCAAAGGAGGGCCTCAATCCAGCTGATTCAAGCATACAGACAGCTGTCAGGAAGGTCCTTCTTGACTTCCTGCAGCTGCTGTCAGGTGATATACATGTAACTTCCACCACCACTGCTTGCTGCAGGTGCTATTGCAGCACCTGTCTGAGCAGGGCTGCTGGTGCTGCTTGGGTTACAGTACAGTACCTGTAAGACATACCTATACTCTGAGTACTGATTGTGACAACTGACTGGATTGTTAACACGTCAAGCTACAGTACCTATAACACATACCTATACCCTGAGTACTGGTTGTGATAACTGACTGGTTTGCTAGCACATCAGGCTACAGTACCTGTAACACATACCTGTACCCTGAGTACTGGTTGTGACAACTGACTGGTTTGTTAACATGTCAAGCTTCAGTACCTGTAACACATACCTATACCCTAAGTACTGGTTATGATAACTGACTGGTTTGTTAACATGTCAAGCTACAGTACCTGTAACACATACCTATACCCTGAGTACTGGTTGTGATAACTGAATGGTTTAACACATCAAGCTACAGTACCTGTAAGACATACCTATATCCTGAGTACTGGTTGTGACAACTGGCTAGCTTGTTAACACGTCAAGATACAGTACCTGTAACAGGCACTCAAACCTCTTTTTGCACAGCTGTGCATTGAGTATGTACAGAAAGAATTGCATGGCATTCAGTGGCAAAGTTTGTGGATGTTTAAGCAGTGACATAGTTACAATACATATGTTGTGACTGCTCCCTCATCTCAGCCTTCTATCACCACAGGAGGTCAGGATTTCTGTATTTTAGCTTGCTGCAATGGTTGTGGCATTGATCACCAGTATGAGGCATGCCTTTATATGTGTAATATCTTATAGCAGGTTGCTCCAGGTCTCTGCCTTGTACTGCGGTCCTTGGTACTGCTCAAGGGGCTTTAACCTGTAATGATGGTGGAGGTAGGTAGGCGAATATTTTGGATTCCCAGGGCACCATCTTTGGGATATAAACTCCTTTTCCTAAACTGTAGTTAGCAATGTAATAGTTTGCAAAAGGAAATGCTTTAAAATTCTTGGTCACACCCGTTTTCATCCGTGCTAACTCCCACACAAGGATGTTCAGCTCATTTGCATGCTTGATGGTGGAAATGTCTAATATAAGTCGCATATGATAATGATTGTATACAATAGCTGGAGGTGTGAAATATGGCAGCCTGGCTTCTTGCTATATGACGAGCAGTAGCGATGCTCATCAGCTGTACATGAGTATCGATGAGCCTGGTTTCTTACTATATGATGAGCAGTAGCGATGCTCATCAGCTGTACATGAATATCGATGAGCCTGGCTTTTTGCTATATGATGAGCAGTAGCGATGCTCATCAGCTGTACATGAGTATCGATGAGCCTGGCTTCTTGCTATATGATGAGCAGCAGCGATGCTCATCAGCTGTACACGAGTATCAATGAGCCTGACTTCTTGCTATATGATGAGCAGTAGCGATGCTCATCAGCAGTACATGAGTATCGATGAGCCTGGCTTCTTGCTATATGATGAGCAGTAGCGATGCTCATCAGCTGTACATGAGAATCGATGAGCCTGGCTTCTTGCTATATGATGAGCAGTAGCGATGCTCATCAGCTGTGCATGAGTATCAATGAGCCTGGCTTCTTGCTATATGATGAACAGTAGCGATGCTCATCAGCTGTACATGAGTATCGATGAGCCTGGCTTCTTACTATATGATGAGCAGTAGCGATGCTCATCAGCTGTACATGAGTATCGATGAGCCTGGCTTCTTGCTATATGATGAGCAGTAGCGATGCTCATCAGCTGTACATGAGTATCAATGAGCCTGGCTTCTTGCTATATGATGAGCAGTAGCGATGCTCATCAGCTGTACATGAGTATCGATGAGCCTGGCTTGCTATATGATGAGCAGTAGCGATGCTCATCAGCTGTACATGAGTATCGATGAGCCTGGCTTGCTATATGATGAGCAGTAGCAATGCTCATCAGCTGTACATGAGTATCGATGAGCCTGGCTTCTTGCTATATGATGAGCAGTAGCGATGCTCATCAGCTGTACATGAGTATCGATGAGCCTGGCTTCTTGCTATATGATGAGCAGTAGCGATGCTCATCAGCTCTACATGAGTATCGATGAGCCTGGCTTCTTGCTATATGATGAGCAGTAGCGATGCTCATCAGCTGTACATGAGTATCGATGAGCCTGGCTTCTTGCTATATGATGAGCAGTAGCGATGCTCATCAGCTGTACATGAGTATCGATGAGCCTGGCTTCTTGCTATATGATGAGCAGTAGCGATGCTCATCAGCTGTACATGAGTATCGATGAGCCTGGCTTCTTGCTATATGATGAGCAGTAGCGATGCTCATCAGCTGTACATGAGTATCGATGAGCCTGGCTTCTTGCTATATGATGAGCAGTAGCGATGCTCATCAGCTGTACATGAGTATCGATGAGCCTGGCTTCTTACTATATGATGAGCAGTAGCGATGCTCATCAGCTGTACATGAGTATCGATGAGCCTGGCTTCTTGCTATATGATGAGCAGTAGCGATGCTCATCAGCTGTACATGAGTATCGATGAGCCTGGCTTCTTGCTATATGATGAGTATCGATGAGCCTGGCTTCTTGCTATATGATGAGCAGTAGCGATGCTCATCAGCTCTACATGAGTATCGATGAGCCTGGCTTCTTGCTATATGATGAGCAGTAGCGATGCTCATCAGCTGTACATGAGTATCGATGAGCCTGGCTTCTTGCTATATGATGAGCAGTAGCGATGCTCATCAGCTGTACATGATTATCGACGAGCCTGGCTTCTTGCTATATGATGAGCAGTAGCGATGCTCATCAGCTGTACATGATTATCGATGAGCCTGGCTTCTTGCTATATGATGAGCAGTAGCGATGCTCATCAGCTGTACATGAGTATCGATGAGCCTGGCTTCTTGCTATATGATGAGCAGTAGCGATGCTCATCAGCTGTACATGAGTATCGATGAGCCTGGCTTCTTGCTATATGATGAGCAGTAGCGATGCTCATCAGCTGTACATGAGTATCGATGAGCCTGGCTTCTTGCTATATGATGAGCAGTAGCGATGCTCATCAGCTGTACATGAGTATCGATGAGCCTGGAGTAGCGATGCTTCATCAGCTCTACATGAGTCGCGAAGCCTCTTGCTATATGATGAGCAGTAGCGATACTCATCAGCTGTACATGAGTATCAATGAGCCTGGCTTCTTGCTATATGATGAGCAGTAGCGATGCTCATCAGCTGTACATGAGTATCGATGAGCCTGGCTTCTTGCTATATGATGAGCAGTAGCGATGCTCATCAGCTGTACATGAGTATCGATGAGCCTGGCTTCTTGCTATATGATGAGCAGTAGCGATGCTCATCATCTGTACATGAGTATCGATGCTGATCTTTGAGATCCACTGCTCACAATACGAGCAAGAAGAAAAGTTGATTTGGAGGTCTTAAATGGCCATAAAGGAGGTGTATTTATCTTTTTTTTTTTTACCAGATTAAAGGTTAGAAATGGGTGAATAGAAAGGAGATGAAACAGGGAAGGAAGCAGAGGAAAAAACATGGGATGGGTAATGCTACTCACTGGAGATATGATTACAGCCCCCCTCCTGAGGATAGTATGTCAGAGGCGCAGTTAGTAAGGTTGATGCAGATGTGTGTGAAATTACCTATAGGAGTGAATATTTAATATATGTGATTATTTCTATATACTTAAACACATACTGGAATATGTCATGTCCTCTGATGTCTGCCGGGGTGATGCACTGTGCAAGAAGCTAGACCACAGCTACCTCCAAGATGGTAACTATCATGGCAGTGGATGTTCTAGACAACACCACATGGCTACAGCTGTTGATGAGATGTCTACACCAAGAAGAGGATATGTCCCCATAGTTGTGGTAGTTACTGTAGTGGCACATCTCATAGCAGACATCACTCAAGGACATGAATCACACCACCATCTAGTCAGGGTCATGGCACAACCAGTGCAGCTCTTGGTAGCTCCAGCTGTAATGGGCGGGTCTATATACAGGATGCTCAAACCTCTGCCATGCATGCCTTTGCCCTATCCAGTGCATCAAAGTGCAGTGCTGCAAATAGTGATGAGGCTGTGTCCTAGCAGACACACAGTCACACTAGCATAGACCCCAGCACAGCAAATACACAAACTTCCCACTGACACTGTCTGATCACAAAACCTTTTGTGTTAGAAGAACCCGGCAACCTCACAATAGAAAGGGAAAGATGCAACAGTATATTTAACTTTAATAATCCTCAGCACTCACACATTTCTCTGTGAAAGACATCCCACATGGTCTTCCCTACCTGCGCAATTGATGATAACTGTGTCTAGACCTTTGTTTCTTTTGATTTGGGTAGCCTATGTCTAATGCACTGTGTGGTCAGCCTATGCATGGGTAAACACATCCTGGTGTTGGCTTTGCATGCATCATTTTTACTGTAGTGTATCTACTTTACTGTTTTTACTATGTTGTATACTATGTTGTATATATACACTATGTTGTATATACTATGTTGTATACTATGTTCTGAAGGGATGTGCAAGTCATTGCCTCTTTGTCAGTGCTACATCATACTGCTCCCACCTCATTCTGGCATGATTATTACCTGCTGCTGGCTCCCCTCTGACTCAGCTTCCTTTAACAGGAGTGGTGGGTCTACTGCTCCTCTAAGTGCCCTCCCTGCCTCCTAAGTATGACAACATGCCACTCATGGTAAACATTTTAACTCAGGTGTCAGGGTCATACTGCAGGGTACTACTGGATGAATACAGACAGGAAAAAGCATACCTTCAGCTGTCCAAAAACACACTCAACAATGTCCCGTTTTTGTGACTGGACATGGTTGTACCACTACCCTGTTTAATTCTGAAGATTGCTTATAGGTGTCATGAGCCAGGTTCTCAGAGTATATCTAGCATCACCAAGATACCCCAGTGAAAGTCACCCCTCACAAAACATTGGCACAGGTTTCATATGTGCGAGAAGTGATAACAGCATGGGTGGCTTGCACATGCAATGTGGATGATGCCCGTGTGCTTTACAGACCACCTGGTAGTTGATGGAGGGATACCGTTTAAAGTTCATGTACCTCATTTCCAGTTCACCATGTAAGGCTGTTGTTTCAATGTCGGTACAATCTATAGCCCCAAGTACCTCTGGAAATTGGTTATATCATAGAAATATCACACAGTGTTGGTTCTCATCTGTGGTATGTGGGAGCCATATATGCTCTCCCAGTTGCAGTGCAGTTGGTTGACACCGATTTGTGCAACAAAACTGAATTGCTGTATGTATTGAGCAACAGTATATTTGGTCAAATCATTGTTTGGGTGACCTCCAGGTGGTTGACAAAGGTAAATGGTAAGGCTGTGAGTCTGTGTGGGAGACTGTGTGTGTTTTAGGGTTAGGGTGCAGCTTAGATAAGGAGATAGTGTGCGATTCTGAATGTGTGTGTGTGTGTGTGTGTGTGTGTGTGTGTGTGTGTGTGTGTGTGTGTGTGTGTGTGTGTGTGTGTGTGTGTGTTTTAGGGTTAGGGTATGGCTTAGATAAGGAGATAGTGTGCGATTCTGAATGTGTGTGTGTGTGTGTGTGTGTGTGTGTGTGTGTGTGTGTGTGTGTGTGTGTGTGTGTACGCGTGTGTGGTAAATGTCGGAACTGTTTGTGTAGTGGTAGTGTTATGGGAAGTGTTTTTTGCAGGTAAGCTGCACTTTAGGGTGAAGGGCAGAGATTAGGGTTAGCACATATCACAAAGAAGGGCAGGGAGGTGAAGCCCCCTGCCCCCCTTGGTAATACATGCTAACCCAACCCAGCCCCAGCCCTTGAGCTGACTATGGTCAAGTTATGGGTAGTACATCAGAAAAGGAAATTTGTTTCCTTTTTCTATATACTGCATTTTGATGTTTTTGTTGTCGATAGTGTAAATTGTCGACATGTTTTGGTGGATGTTTTGTTTGTCAGCCATTTAACATGTCAGCCATTCATAATATAATCACTTACTCACCCGCATGTTGATACATGGCACCGAGAAACTGATAGCATATTCTCAAGGCAGATGGCTGAGACCCTCAATGTGTCCTCAGTAGGTCGCTGAAAGGTCTCTGTAGCTAATACACATAAAGCCACACATACCATAGTAGCCACTGATATGGGTAATCCAAATTTCCCATGGGGCTACAGATAAGGCAGACACGTGACTATTGTTTCTTGCCTGGTGTCCCTATCTACACTGTACTGGCCCACAATGTCAGTGTCATAGAGTCTATGACATGTTAAGCATGGCCAGATGACCTGGCAACTCCAAGACCAATGGCTCGCACCAGTGGGAAAAGCAGGGGCACTAAGCTTCTTGCAAATTCACATTTACTGCTGCTGCAGCAGACCCTAATATCTTTTTCATAATTTCCATAGTCTGAACACGGACATTCATCTGAGTTCAGATATGCGATGGGCATAACCCTGTTGCATAACATTTGCACATTTATGAACCACGCTGCCATCTTGTTCTGTCTTCTTTGCATACCCCAAAACACTCACTGTGATAATGTTACTTATAACCATATCATTATACAGCCATTAGCATATCCCAGACCCAAGTGTGCTGCCCCCCCTTTTATGGCAGCTGTGTTTTTGAATCACACACACATAAAGCATGACTACTCATCAGATTCCCCTGCCACAATGCAGGAATGTTTTCTGAATCTGTTGCTCAGGGTCATCTCTTTCTGTGGTATGGTAACTCCACAACCCCCATGCGAAGGACAATGTTTCTTGTGCACCTTCCTTTTTAATTTCTAACTCCAAGTTGCATGTCACCGGAGAAAGGGAATTTCCCTTTTACCCTTGGACCTGACATTTTTGTCTACCATTTAGAGACAAAGTCACAACTAAACCAATCTTTGTCTAAAAGGCTGGAGAGAAAGCTTTATCCAGGATTGCCCTAGTCTACTGGAAGCATTCATCTGCTGATGCCAGAAATGAAAAAAAAAATGCTAACTAAACAAGAAAAAGTACTACTTAACTTTTTTATGAATGCAAATACCTTAAAATGCTGGCCTGTTTCGATCTCATTTTTTTTAGACAGCTCAGAATGTATGAGTATTACCTTAGCAGGTGGAACTTGTGCGTTATTTCCACACAGATCAGCAAGTGATAACATCTATTAACTGTGTTAAGTCATGCTTTCTTATTTATTGGAATATTCTTCCACATTACTGCTGATATGTTTTGCTTACCTATGTCAAAATTACCTCTGAAATAAGAAAGAAGCAAGAAAGGGATTTTTTTGTACATAACTATATAATTATACGATTTCCGTTGCCTATGAATCTGCTTTGGATTGCTGTTACTAAGAATCCCAAAATAGCTTGAACTGTAACGTAATCCATGTACCTGTAATATGTTCGATTTTTTTTCTATTATTAACTGGATTTGTTTGTCTTTGGCCCAAGTGATGACCGAAAAGAGTTTGAGGACTATTTCCCAAACCCAGGCAAACAAACATACAAAGTAAGCACTATTATGTGCTTGAAAAGGGAGGCACAGACTTTTAAGTGTATCTACTTGAAGACATACGTGGCTGGGTGTCTTAAGGTCCTTAGGAACAGTGTTATGAATGTGATCACATCAGTGCACAGTTGTACTCGCCACACAAACGTCATTGCTACTACAGAGACTGAGCCGACAGGAAATTTCATTTTGTACTTGTATCTCAGAGCATTACATCACAACCCATCTCACATTTACAATAAAACCATCTCACATTTACAATAAGTATATACCTCTCTGAATGTTGCTCTCTACACCTCTCCTTCGTCCCTAATTTTGCAGAATGCCCTGATTGAGTCTCATATGATTGCCCTTTCCCTGATACATTTTTTGACTTTTCTGTTAAATCACCAAGGATTACAGTCGATCAAAATGCCAGACATTAGATTCATACATCTTCAGAAAATGCATGTTGATGCAAAATATATTGTTTTATTAACTTTTTAGGTTAATTAGAGTAATATTTAAAAATCGTCCCTGACTTTGATCCTTTGTTCCTCATTATTTCTGACTTTATTCCTGATTCTTGAGCAAATTAAGGCCCATGAGAAGCAGGTTATGTGCAAATCTATTTTGCAAGATGCAGTCATTAGGTGGGGCATTTGTCAACATTTTCTATGCTATGTAGCCATTATTGTTTCACAGAGACTCTTAGAAAAAACATACTCATCTGGGTGCAAACAGCATGGCTGAACTACGTTTTGTGTTAAGCCTGCCAGTTCCACATTGTGTTTACTGTAGATTCAAGAAGTTAACCTTTACAAGAACAATAAACAAGACCAAAACCATGACAACGCCTCTCATTAAAACAAGATAAATAAAAGGAATGGCTACAGGGCTGCAGGTAATCATTGTTCTCTATCTACAAAAGAACATTTGAAAATGAAAGCAGAATCTTACACTGTTTCTTGAATCTGCTCACAGTTAATAATTTGCTACTTACATTACTAACCAGATCAGGAATGTACAACTTGAGAGGGGGTGAAATGAGGACATTGTCTGGCTTACAAGAATCTGTGTATTTCATTTCAAGGAAATGTTAAAAATGAATAGCCCAATAATCCTTGTCCATTATTAATATGTTAGGTTCATAGGTGTGTACTAGGCTAACAACCACTATAGCCATTTAAGCATAGCCATGCATCCCAAATCTCTGACAAGCTCTGGTACCCCTGGTAAGTGTAAGCAGGGGCTTAGCAGATGAAACATTTACAAGCAGGAACCTGGGAGATGAACAATTACAGGCTGCCTATGTACATTAAACAGACAGGTGTGTGTATGTATGCATAGCCGGCCTTAGGCATAGGCGAACTAGGCGACCGCCTAGGGCGCCGTACAAGCCGGCCTTGGAAAGGGCGCTATTTTTAAGTGTTATAAAATCTTCATTCTTCTTGGCTCCCTGTTCAGGAAGCCTGAAGCATAACGTGAGCGCCCTCCCACTTACAGCTGCAAGAGGAGTTGAGCGCCCTCCTACTTACAGCTGCAGGTTGCCCCGCCCAGAGAATTAAAAAAAAAAAAAAAAAAAGGAAAACATCGCGGTACACGAATCGGCATACATGCGTCATGACACCAGCGTGGACGTAAATACATTCTTCAAGCCTGCGCGTAATTTAAACAAGGAGTTCTTTTACACAAAGTCCATCTGTCTGCGTGTAGCCATTTGCTTTAGAACAAAGGTAAGTGTATGCGTGTTTGTGTTTTTGTATTTTAAGCCGCTCACTTCAAAATCAATTTTTATCGACACGACAAGCCGTAATCATTAGCCCCGTGTTATTTATGAACTAACTCCTGGTAGTGATTATGTAGCTCTGCGTAATTCATTCATGTTTTGGTCTTGTTATATTTAAAAGAAATTAAGCTTTTGGCTGCTATGAGTTTAATTCAATATAAAACAGTTACAGTGTTAGTATGCCTATGATGTATTATTATGAACAAATTTTAAATGCACTTGTGCTATTTTCAGGGCTTTTTTGTGCACTGCACTATTATTACATAGTTTTAAATAACAGTTACAGTGTTAGTATGCCTATGATGTATTATTATGAACAAATTTTAAATGCACTTGTGCTATTTTCAGGGCTTTTTTGTGCACTGCACTATTATTACATAGTTTTAAATATTAAGTTATCATAAAAAACTATTATAAAATTGCACGATGACAGTGTTTAGAATGGATGGAGTTCTTTGAGTACTGTTGTATTCTTTTACCTTAGAAAGAAGACGCGGGACAACTGTGTGCAGTTGGTACCAACTCCAAACTTTATTGACCGGCCAACATACCCTACAATACAATCACTTCCTGTGTCACAGCCCTTGCATCATGCACGGCAAGACAACACAGTCCATTGAATACACCACAAGTACTGTGATAACTTCTGAAGGGTTTGCTACCACAAAAAGCTTGTGAACCACATTAGTGTAGAGATAACTTCAAAGCAAGTATGGCCCTAGTCAAATGGCTGCTGTAGTGTCAGGAAAAGAGCTCCATACCACAGACAGTAGTTTTTTTTTTTTCTTTTGGGTTAATTGTTGAACAGTGTTCATCAAGCTCGTTGTGCCCTGTGTTGCCTTGGTAGAGATTATCATAGCATTCTATGGACATCACTGCATTCTTAAGACATTTTTCTCTGAGCTGCTTTTAGAGCCATTGATACCTGAAGAGAACTGATTTACACGAATGTAAATGTTGTGTTATGGTTTCCTAAAATTATTATATTTCTGCTTATTCTGTGAACATCAACATACAGACAGACTTTGAATGGTATGGGGTCTCACATTCCAATCTTTGCTGAATGAGCATGTAATTTGATAAACTGAATTGTGAATGTAGCACAGTTACCATGAAAAGCAGTCTTTGATGTTGCATGGAAAACAGGTTTTGACACTAGGCTTTTCTGTCCCATTTGGTATTCAATGACATTACAAGGACAGAGCAATGCATTGATGAGGCAAATGTGGTTTTGAATGAGGACCAGTTGCTGACATTCTGTGACAAACTGCCAGCTTATACTGAATCTGAGCTATTTATGTACAGCTGTAGCAAGAAAAAAAATAGTGTGGCAACACAAATAGAATTACATGCAAGCCAGACTCACCCATTCAAATTCTATTTTCCACATTATTTTGCTTCTCTGGAGGTAGCATGAGTCTCTGTGTTCTATAACCACTATTTTATTTCTCCTGGAGGTACTTTTCAGGTTAATACAATAATAAGGACTGTTTAACTCCCACTTACATACTGCTTTACTTCAACAGTGTAAAATTAGATTTAGCAGATGTACCCACTCAACAGTGTCACCTTCTAACACTACTTCACTGTGCAACTGTATTATGATCTTAACTGCTTTGTGACCTTATCCAGTATGTCTGTCAAATTTGAACTTCACATTACCTTGAAATACTGTACACAGATCCCTCAAGAGTTTTAGATCAACTGACAACAGCAACATTTGCCATTATTTATATATAGCTTCAAGTAATTAAAAAAACAAGATCTTTATCAATGTCAGACACCCCTAAATTAAGCACACTGCACACACACACAAACATATCTATGTGTTTGTGAGTGGGTGTGCCCTCCTTAAAGGTTGGGCATCAGGTTGGCAACTCGGCACTGTAAAAAAAAAAAATCCACTGCCAATCATTAGCGGACTGGAGTTCCGTTGTGGTGACCCCTAACTGGGAAACGCTGAAATACATTTCTTTATATCAACTAGCTAGTCCTTTTCCTGCAGCCTTGGGAGCCTTCCAAGACCTACTAAATAGCAAGTTCCAGCATAATATACCTCTACATACCAAAAATGTTAAATGATGTAATGTAATCAGTATGTAGGTAAAAAATCATATACTGCACCAAAGTCCTACCACACGAACCAACCAACGAAATGAAATAAACGTTGTAGGACACTGCTAAATTCCAATGCTTTATTTCTTAAAACAAAGATAAAACACAAGATGAGCGCTTTCGGGATGTTCCCTTCATCAGATATTTCTCACATAAAACAGACACTATTTAAAATAATGAATAGCCAATGGCAGTCAATTGAAGACCCGCCTGTTTTGAAGGGTGGGTTTTACAGGGATTACATCATTAAGCCCTGGCTTCCTACAGGCCAGTAGCTCAACTATCCATCTAGATTCAGCTAGCTCTGTTAAGTGTTTCAAATTACCTCCTCTATTGTTTACCTTAACATTCACAATGGCCCTAAAGGTAAAACTATGAGTAGGATATTCCATCACATGTCTACTTAAAGCATTGTTAATATCATTGTTCCTTATACAAGACAAATGTTGCAAAATCCTTGCCTTAAACATTTGATTAGTCTTACCCGTAGAAACTTGGGCATTTAACACATTCTGCCAGGTAAACTATGTCAGTGGTACGACATGTGGCTCTACCCTGAAATACAAACTTCCTGTGAGTAACTGGATGTACAAAATCAGATGTTCTCTTTATGTGTGGACAAGCTTTGCAACCTCCACACGGGGCTGTTCCTGTTGATGTAGCTATAATTTTATTTTCATTCATATTTTCTCTACATAGTAGGTCCTTGAGATTTTTATTCCTCTTATACCTAAATCTAGGGTGGGTACCTACTATTTTGTTCACACGTTCATCCCCCATTAAGATGTTCCAATTTTTACGGATGATGTCACAAACATCTCCTACATTTCCACTGTAAGTGAGCATTATCTCAGGTCCCTTTTGCAACAGTGGGCCACTTGTACGGTTGGAAAGATTTGTAGTTTCACATCTTATCCATGGTTTATATTTGGTACTTCGAAAACTTTTACCACGATCCATAACCTTATCAACCACCCTACTTTTATAACCCCTCTGTAGTAAACATCCCTTTAACTTTGACAATTCTGACTCATAAACCTCATCATCTAGGCATATCCTTGAAATCCTGCTAACTTGCCCTTGTATTATATTGGTGTAAATGTGTCGTGGATGCATGCTATCGTAGGCTAATAAAGTATTTCTCCAACATTCTTTTCTGAAAAGCCTGGATGCAAAGCCTTCATCATTCTGTTCTATGTGGACATCTAAGAAGTCTATGGAATGGAACGATGTATCCACCTTAAATTTAAAAAAGGTTGTTGTGGAATGCAAAAATTCTACAAACCGATGTAAAGAATCTGTATCACCATCCCACAAGATGAAGACATCATCCACAAAACGTGCATACATCTTAATGTGTGCCTTCCATATTTCATTATTCAGCACATGTGTCTGTTCCCATTGCGATAGAACAAGATTAGCATATGTATTGGCACAGGGGGTGCCCATGGCTACCCCCTGTGCCTGTTTATAAACTGAATCTGCTCCTATGAAAACATTGTTGTCAAGGACTGACATTAACAATTCCTTAACTAAATAAATCTTATCTTCTGTTGCCTTAGAATCTCTTAGAAGGGTACTTATCATGGTAACACCATAGTCATTATTAATCACAGTAAATAAGTTGTTAACGTCCATGGTGACCATTAACAGTTTTGTTGTACTTTTACACCAATATAATACAAGGGCAAGTTAGCAGGATTTCAAGGATATGCCTAGATGATGAGGTTTATGAGTCATAATTGTCAAAGTTAAAGGGGTGTTTACTACAGAGGGGTTATAAAAGTAGGGTGGTTGATAAGGTTATGGATCGTGGTAAAAGTTTTCGAAGTACCAAATATAAACCATGGATAAGATGTGAAACTACAAATCTTTCCAACCGTACAAGTGGCCCACTGTTGCAAAAGGGACCTGAGATAATGCTCACTTACAGTGGAAATGTAGGAGATGTTTGTGACATCATCTGTAAAAATTGGAACATCTTAATGGGGGATGAACGTGTGAACAAAATAGTAGGTACCCACCCTAGATTTAGGTATAAGAGGAATAAAAATCTCAAGGACCTACTATGTAGAGAAAATATGAATGAAAATAAAATTATAGCTACATCAACAGGAACAGCCCCGTGTGGAGGTTGCAAAGCTTGTCCACACATAAAGAGAACATCTGATTTTGTACATCCAGTTACTCACAGGAAGTTTGTATTTCAGGGTAGAGCCACATGTCGTACCACTGACATAGTTTACCTGGCAGAATGTGTTAAATGCCCAAGTTTCTACGTGGGTAAGACTAATCAAATGTTTAAGGCAAGGATTTTGCAACATTTGTCTTGTATAAGGAACAATGATATTAACAATGCTTTAAGTAGACATGTGATGGAATATCCTACTCATAGTTTTACCTTTAGGGCCATTGTGAATGTTAAGGTAAACAATAGAGGAGGTAATTTGAAACACTTAACAGAGCTAGCTGAATCTAGATGGATAGTTGAGCTACTGGCCTGTAGGAAGCCAGGGCTTAATGATGTAATCCCTGTAAAACCCACCCTTCAAAACAGGCGGGTCTTCAATTGACTGCCATTGGCTATTCATTATTTTAAATAGTGTCTGTTTTATGTGAGAAATATCTGATGAAGGGAACATCCCGAAAGCGCTCATCTTGTGTTTTATCTTTGTTTTAAGAAATAAAGCATTGGAATTTAGCAGTGTCCTACAACGTTTATTTCATTTCGTAATCAGTATGTAGTTTCAGACAGCTTAACTGTAATTCCATCTACTCAGCACTGTTATTAGTGGGGGTAAAAAAAGTACCTACAATACCACACATTGTTTTACGTGTCAAATTACCAACACATTTCCAACAGTTCCATGAATCATTATAGTCAGCACTAGTTTCACTAAGTGAAATGTGTTGCTGATCCAACATAAAACATACATACACACACACACACACATACACACATACACACATCCATATCTATATATATATCTATATATATATCTATACACATATATATATATATATATATATATATATATATATATATATATATGTATGTATATTGTATGGTGCCCATGTTGTGATAGAATTTATCTGTGATCTACATATAAGGCCAACATATTAAACTATGATAACTTCTGAGTCAACAGGCTGACTTGTAACTAAATGAGTGCATGATGTGAAACTAAATGAATATAATTCCAATGTGACACCTTCAAACCCAGTACCTCTAAAGAAACTTCTTAGCCCCAGTTGCACAGCACTACTTAATTACATATATCATTGAAATACATGTACCAAAATTAGGTGAGTTTCTTGCAATGGCAACAATGACAAAGTAAAGACAGCAGTATGTACATTTTAAGGGCAGATAAGGGTTCTATACTTCTAAGCATGTCCTCCTTTGCATGAGATGCCTAGCAGCAATGAACTTGTCATTTTTTGTCATTTCTTATTGCAATATTACCAGTTTACCAATTTTTAATGTAATATAGGCAATTAATTCTTCAAGGGCAACAGGCACTGAATTTGTAGATGAAACATTAGATGTAAAGTTGTTTGCCAGTGGCAATCTCTTCATTAGTAACAGATTTCTTTAATGTGGAATTGTTCAGATGATTTCTCTTCTGCATAGATTGTTTGTATTGAGTGATACTGGTAGATTGTAATACCTTTTATGGTTGGAATTTTTTGAAATAGGTAGTTTTGTCATTATTGGTTTATATATTTTGTTTCTTTGCTTATTAAAAAAATGCTTAAAACTACAAATGTAAAACACATTCTAACAAGTGGTGCTGTTATTACATAAGGAATATAATTTAATGCAATCAGGAAGTTGAATCAAAGAACAGATACATGTATGCATGACCATAAAAATGTGTGCAAGGAGTCTGTTTTGAAAACAGCCCAAATGTAAACTTAATCCTCCACGGACCAGATGCATTTTCTATAAATATGGGTTTTCATGCAGTTTCAGTGGCAGAGAATTTTACTGTTCATGCCAAGCCTGTTTTCATTTCAAAATTGTATTGTTTATCAAATGGCTATCTGTGTTTGAGCTATTCTAGCTTAAGCTTCTGTACACAGGGAGGAGAGAGGTTGCTATTCTACTTTTCTGAGCTGTAAGGTTTGCTCGCATACCCAGAGTAAATTAAACTGTTTAGATTAACCTAAACAAGCCTTTGAACAAAGGCACATAGGCTTCTATTTTCTGAAGACATGACTTTTATAGTAAAGTATGTGTGAAGGAGCAACAGATAAAATAGGTTTATTAAAGGAGATTTCCATCTTCACTTGCAGTTTAAACTACATTACAAGGTATCCTTTCTTCTATGCATTTAAATAATTAAAGGAGATGACTGGACTGGCTTTTTTGGGGAGTGAATGACTGGAGTGTTTTTTTGGGGGGGAGTGACCTACCTGTGGGCGTGGCTCATAGGGGTGTTTCATGAGTATATGGGTGGGGCTTAAGGGGCGCCGGAGCACTACTTCGCCTAGGGTGCCATATCAGCTAAGGCCGGCCCTGTATGTATGTATTTAAACTGGGTAAGGGAGCTGTTATGCAGACCATTACAGCAATGGCCCAAGACCAAAGGTACCACAAGAACCATAAGATGCCAAGCCATGTACACCTTTTAAGAAGACACACTTAGAAGTCTGTGCATCCCTTTTCAGTCTCTTTCAAACACTTAATTGTTGTCGTTGGCTGGGTTTGTGAAATGGTCTTCAGACTCTTTTCCATCATGATTTGGGTCAAAGGCATACAAGCAAATCCAATTAATAATAAAAAAGAATATAGAACATATCAACATATATGCATTCATTCATTCTCAATAACCGAAATAAAATCAGATTCTTAAACAATAAAAATCTGTAGGTAAGGACTGTATATATATATATATATATATATATATATATATATATATATATATATATATATATATATATATATATACACATAATTAGATTTATGCAGAGAACAAAGGTCCCTTTTTTGTTCCTTTCTTATTATAATGTTTTGCAAGTCCCAGGCCCATCCTCTACACATGACTACAGACCAATTTCTAACATCTGCCTATTAACCAAAATACTTGAAAAATATCTGTGTATTCATCCTAGATTAAAAATCTGATCTTTTCTGAGGTGTTTATTTATTTATGTTTTTAATGATTTGAGTTTAGAGTGTTTCTGATTAATGATTTGGACTTGATCTTTTGTGTTTTTATTTGTCACTGTTTCATACGTGTGTGTGTGTGTGTGTGTGTGTGTGTGTGTGTGTGTGTGTGTGTGTGTGTGTGTGTGTGTGTGAACATAAAGTACTTCACTTGGGTACTGTTTGAACTAGGAGTGCACTTAAGGGTTGTTTTTCACCAATCACAATCAGCAGCAAAAACATTAATTCATTTATATTTTATTTATTTATGCATTAACTAGGCAAGTGAGAGAATGACTTTAACTCTTTTCTGCTGTGATTATCTGCAAACAGATGCAGTAATCTGTTAAGGTGCTCTGATTTAGAAATAACATTAGACATGAGAATATATTAGACAGTCTTGTAAATGCCAGATTAATGAAAAAATGTTTCTTATGAGTCATATAGTTCAAAAATGTCTTTCAGCACATAGGATCATAGGAGGTTACTAGGCTAATAACCCTGGGGCCCTTAAATAGCCATACGTTTATTATCAAAAAGAAACCTAAGTCATCACCTTATGCCCCTGTTAGTGAGGGACACATTAGGAACCCCTGGAACAAATTTGTGGTTTCTCATCCACTCATCAAGGCTGCACTTGAAGAGGGCCAGCGAGATACTCTGTTTGACATGTATGGGAAGTCTATTCCAGAGACGAGGCAGCCTCTGAGAGACAAACCTGTCTCTCCAGCAGGTTTTGTTGATGTCACATATTAGATTCAGGCCTTAAGAGTGGGTAATGCACAAGGAATTAGACTTATGGATATGGCGCATCTTTAGTAGGACAGAGTCCATGATTGCCTTGTAAGGTGAGGCACAGATCATCCCTGAGCAATCTGTACAATACCAAGTAGAGTGATAGTGATTTGAGCCTGTCAGCATAGGACAGGTATTGGAGGCCATGGATTCTCTTTGTGAGGTATTTCTGTGGCCTTTCCAGTTGATGCAGATGCTTGGAGAGGTACATACAGGGTGTTATACTCAATTATTGGTCTAATGAGGGAGGGGTATAAAGAGGTAATAACCTCCTTTTTTCTGGATGCAATCCCTTTACTTATGAGATGAACCAAATAAAAGGCTTTTCTGGGCACTGCCGCTACATGATGGTCGAATGTGAGAGAGAGTACTCAGGTCTGTCACCACTTGTTGTGTGCTTAGTGGGTTACCGTTGATGTGGTTATCAGCAGAGGCCATGTTTCTGCCAAATGGTATGATGATGCATTTTTTTTTTGCATGTATCTTAAGGTTATGACTTTGGCACCAGTTATTAGTTGCTGTGAGACCATCTTGCAGTATGTTAATATCATTTGGGGAGGCAATGACCACACCCACCTTACAGTCGTCAGCAAACTTGGTCAGCCACAGGACATTTGTTTTAGCCTGGATCTCTGAGAAGTAGATGCCAAACAGTAAGGGTCCCAGGACAGATCCCTGAGGAACTCCACTAGTGACAGGTCTTCTATTTGGAGGTGGAGGTGCCTATTTTGACTTTGAGGGTCCTGTCAGTGATCCAGTTGGCCATCCACCTGATGATAGGGATTTATGCCAAGTTGTGTTAGCTTCTCAATGACACCAGAGTGGAGGATTGTGTCAAAGGCTTTGGCCAAGTCAAGGTAAGCTGCATGGACTGACTTACCCTCATCCAGCGCCTTGGTGACATCTCCAAGATGAGAATTTTTTTAGTGTGCTGGTAAAGCCCCAGACTTAACCCCTGTTGAAAGCTTTTTCCCTGCTCCTGGTTTCTTTACTTACTCAAGAATATTGCACCTCAGAGGAAGGGACCTGTCCCCATCACATCATGTGTAATTCAGCCACATGTGACTTATTTCACATGTGGCCATTGCAGTCATGTTCAACACCAGGGTCAAGATAGAGCTCAAATTTTACAAATATTGTAATACAGTAATTCTGCCACTGGAGTTGGAAAAGTGTCACAGTTTCACATAACAAGTTACATCACTGAAGCAAAAGACGGGTATCCCCTACAGTGGCAGTAGGTTTGGCTGGTACAAGTAGAAAATATATTCACTGAGCCATAGCCTAAGACATGCCACATAACATTTGTGCCAGGTCACCTCACCAGTTATCCACCATTAGGCTCCCCCAGCAGTGCTTAAATCTGGCCTTCACTTCAAGTGTATGATACCAGACCCTCCCAAAAGACACAACATTAGGCTTCTGCTCCAAGTTCCCAGTTCACTAACTAAAATTATTCCTTAAGGAAGGGTGAAGTTACCCACTTTCTGATAATGTCACAGTTACCTAATGATTTGTCAGGTTGCATTTTGTCAATAACCAGTGAATTTATTCGGGATTTAGCAAAACTGCATAATGATAACCAAGGCTTTTTGCTGAATCTTAGTTTAGCATAAATTGTGTGTCTTTACTGAGATGCTAAGTTTGAAGTCAACCAAGTTAGACTAAAGGCAAAAAAGTCTCCCTGGAAACCTCTCCTTTTATTCCAAAGTTATGTGAATCTGAGTTAGCATTTTTAGGG